>NC_057721.1:30068825-30081623 GCF_004010195.1 Chiloscyllium plagiosum
TCATCCGATGTATGGTACAACAAACACATCGACCTGGACCCAATATACCGGCCACTATAGCGGACAGCTGAAACTGACAACCGGAAGCGGCAGGGACAGGCCACCACAGAAGCGCTTCACAGGAGGCTCCCAAGCACTGAGGATGTCACCTAGACAGGGGACGAAACGTTTGCAACAAAAACTTCCAGCTCGGCGAACAGAACCACAGCTTTGCAATCTCCTGAATAAAATAAATTCAAATAAAAGGACAGGCACACATTAGCAGATGGTGGATGAATACACAGCAGTCTGTAATTTAACACAATCCTTATTGCAAACCAATTGAGAATCTTGCAAGTTAAAGCTATTAAATATATTTGAGAGAGTTAACAAAATGTGGTGAGGAATCCCCCCCAAAATCAATTCAAATGTTAATCAATTAAGAATGCAAATTTACTGACCGGTACATGTATGCCCATTATGTTTACTAGATGTGTTTTTCCAATCACTGAACTGTTAAATTTAAATGTCTCATACTTGACATAAGATGTGTGTTATTCAATTATTTTAATATTCATGGTATTTAGGTTCAAAAACAGATATCTGAAAAATTAAAACACTGTCTTATTTTAGCTTTAGATAGTCAACGTAAATTTCCACTTAAACTGTTTTACTTCAACATAGGTTCAGTTACTGCTGAATTTTATAAAAATGATTATTATTTTCCTTAAGTATTTTGCAATGAACAAAAAAGTCTTCAATTACTTGAACTGTGTTTTGTACTTCACTGAGAAGTGTGCGATTCTCTCATTACTTCATGCAGATTTCTATTTCTTCACTGATTGCAGTATATAAATCCTCCATTAACATTTTTATTCTATGCCAGGCAAATTCACCTTGTCTCGTTACAGAAGAGAAATTCCTATTCTATTAGATTAATTTTTTACTATGGAAGATACAGAATTGTTGATAAATCATGGTAACAAGTCAGATTTCTTCGGTGGACCATAAATTTTGGGTCTATGTGTTAGTTGGCTTTATTATCCATAGATCAATTGTTAATTTTGACCTATTTTACTCTGTAGAGGCATTTAATTCCATTGAAGAATACACCATTGAATGAACTTTAAGTTTTTTTGAGTCTAAAATCAAATTGTGTTGGGCTTTTTGGAGGGATTTTTGCCACAATTTCTCGTGAGTTTTTTGCTGTATCTTAACAATATCACCTCATTAACTACCCTAACCCACCCCAAAGGTGTACCTCATGTCCAAATCCAGCCCTACCTTAAGACACACTATCCTGGATCAACTCATCACTCATCAGATATCCCAGAATTTGCCACATCCCTTGCTTCTGTGCCATGCTTAAAAGCCCATTGTGCACTCAGGCAAGCACTACCAGTCAGGCACTGCCCTGCACAGTTCCTGTCATGTACCTTCGACAGGATAGGCGGGGGAATATTGGCATCAGGGTAGGATGGGTTGGGGTTTGGGGGAGGGGGTTGTGGTGGGGGCCCTGCTGGGTGGATTGGTGCAAAATGGGAGCTTCTCTTACAGCAGGACCTGCAATTGAGAACACACAACTAATACCATGTGAGCCTGGTCAATGGTGGTCACCTGAGCTAAAACAATCTCAGCCATCTGCAGAAATGCTTGCACTGTCGCAAGAAAATCAATGACCTTCTCAGCTCCATTGTCACAGGTGCCAATCATCTTCACTCTGATATCTCACACTTGCTCTAACTCTGCAACAATACCCATATCCCACCAAAGTTCACACTATGACTCTCCCACTATTGATTGCAACATCTTCCCCATTCACTGTCACCCACACCAACCTCTGAAACCACTAGTCCTGCATGCCCTTGCATTGCCTGCTCATTCCATTGGGTTACTGCTCCATCTCCATCAAAAATAACATCCATGTCACCCATTTTCATCTCCCATAAGAGCTACCTCTCTCTCATTCCAGGAAGAGAACAGTCCCCAGCAGGGCAGAAAGAGTAAAGACAGCAGTGGCCTTCCTGACATTTGGCAGTTCAGCCCTTTTGTAAAGAGGATCCTGACTCTGATACGCTGATCAGGCCCTGGATGCTCTTAGCTGCTGCCCTTGATTAACTGTGCTTGGACCTCTTGACCTCTTGACTTGATAGAAGCTTACAGGCAACTAGGACAAGTTTTTTTTTCCTTGTGTGCTAAATGGCAAAGCAAAACAGAAGTAATATGATCCTGGTATCTGTCTGGTTGAGAGAGCAAATTGCAAAAATAAATGGCAAAAGTAATGGAAGATAGAGATGCTGCAAGCATTCAGCTAGGCTGAGTAAGGGCTATGACAGCAAGAAAAAAGTCTGGAGATGCAGCCTGGTGCAGTCCATGAGCTGCCCCGAAGCTTCGAGTGTCCCTGCAACAACCTTACAATAGTAGTGTACTGGATACTGTAAAAGCCATGTACCTTGACAATATTCCAACAATATTAATGAAGATATAGGCTCCAGAACTTTACATTCCCCAAGTCAAGCTGTTCCAGAATTCATAAAACATTGACATCTACCAGACAATACAGAAAATTCCTTAACATTACAGATGCAGTCTTTAGCCAATTTGATTCACTCATGTGATATCAAGGAATGGTTGGAGATACTGGATGCTGCAAAGGCTATGGGCCCTAACAGCATTCTGGCAATAGACTTGTGCTCCTGAACCTGCTCTTCCTTAGCCAAGATCTTCCAGTACAGTTACAAGACTGGCATCCACCTGACAATATGGAAAATTGTCCAAATATATCCTGAACATAAAAGGTAGGACAAGTCTAATACAGCCAATTATTGCCCCCTCAGTCTACTCTCGATCATTAATAAAATGATGGAAGGTGTCATCAACAGTGCTATTAAGTAGCACCAGCTCAGCAATAGTCTGCTCAGTGATGCCCAGTTTGGGTTCTGCCAGAACCACTCAGCTCTTGACTTCATTACAGCCTTAGTTCAAACATAGACAAAACAGCTGAATTCTGGAGGTGAGGTGAGAGTGACAGCCCTTGAAATAAAGGTCACATTTTAACAAGTGTGGCATCAAGGAGCCTTAGTAAAACTAAAATCAATGAGAATTAAGGGGAAATCTCTCTGCTGATTGAGGTAATACCTAGCACAGAGAAAATTCATCATCATTGTTGGAGGTCAGTCATCTCAACTGCAGGTCTTCTCTTCAGGAGTTCCTCAGAGTAGTGTCCTGAGCCCAATCATCTTCAGTTCCTTCATCAATGTCCTTCTCTCATCACAAAGTCAGAGGTAGGGACATTCACTGATAATTGCACAATGTTTAGCAGCATTCCTCAGCAGGTGAATCAGTCCATATACAAAAAATGCAAGATCTGGACAATATCCAGGCTTGGGCTGACAAGTAGCAAGTAACATTTGTGCCACACAAATGCCAGGCAATGGCCATCCCTAATAAGAGATAATCTAACCCACCCACCTTTGACATTCAATGGTGTTACCATTACTGAGACCTACTTTCAACATTTTTAGGGTTATAATTAACCAAAAACTCAACTGAACTCACCATATAAACACAATGGCTACAAGAGCAGGTCAGAGGCTCATTCTACTGCAGCGAGTAACTCAATTTCTGATTCCCAAAGCCTGCAAACGATATATAAGGCACAAGTCAGAGCCATGATGGAACACTCCCCACTTGCTTGGATGGATGCAGTTCCAACAACGCTCAAAAAGCTTAACATCATCCAGAACAAAAGGCCCACATGACTAGCACATTTCCATAAGCATACACTGCCTCTACCACTGATGCTCAGTAACAACGGTGTGTGCTATCTGCAAGATACACTGCAGAAATTCACCAAAGATTCTTAGACAACACCTTCCAAACCCATAGGTGCTCCCATCTAGAAGGACAAGGGCAGCAGATACATGGGAACGCCAGCATCTGTAAGTTTCCCTCCAAGCCAGTCACCATTCTGACTTAGAAAGATATCACATCCCTTCACTGTCGCTGGGTCAAAATCCTGAAATTCCCTCCCAAAGGACATTCTGAGACAACCTTTAGCATATGGACTACAACAGTTTGAGAAAGCAGCTCAGCACCACCTCCTCAAGTACAACTAGAGATGGACAATAAATGCTGGCCAGCCAGCGATGCCCACATCTCATAGGTAAATAAAAGGAAGTTGCTAGTGCAGCCTGAGGTGCAGCATTGAAGGACAGAAGCATTCTGTGTGTGGACCAGAGATTTGTCATGAATATTCTTAGAGATTGGCACATGTTATATGCCAATGTCAGTGGAAGCATGACCGTCTCCTGTGGAGATGGTTGCGCCAGTGTCCATCACAGAGGTCTTTCAGAGCATGTGCCAAGTTGAATTAGCTTGGTACATACTCTAGTTTCCATGTTGAATAACCTCAACATATAGCTTATTTGTTAAGTTGATAAGATCAAAACTGAATATTAATGAGGTACATTAGGCCATCAGCATGAAATAATCCGTCATAATTGGCAACTTACTGCTACTTATCGAAAAACTCACCATGCCGATTGCAAGAATGCCTGAGGTCATTTATCGTCCAATTCTGCCACATCCCACCACAACACTCCAATAAGATTCCAACCTTTGAATTACTTCTTGGATCACAGAAATTATCCATTATTTATCACTCACAGCAAAAAAGTGAGTATATTGTCCGCCACAGTACCAGAAGGATAAGGAGGCTGTGGAGAAGGTACAGAAATGGTTTATTAGGATGTTGTGGGGCTTGGAGGATATTAGCTATAAGGGTAGATTGGACAAACTTGATTTGTTTTCACTTGAACATCTAAGGATAAGGAAGGTGTTCTGATGGAAGTTTGCAACATTACGATGGTCAAAGTCTTTTTCCCAGGGTAGAAATTACATGGGGACATAGGTTTCTGGGAAAAGGGCTCAGCCGTAAAGATGTGAGAGGCAGGTTTTTTAATAAAAGTAAGTGCCTGGAATGTGTTGCCAGAATGAGATGGTGAAGATGGATACAATAGTAATGTTTAAGAGGCAACTCGATAGATAAATGAATAGGCACGGAATTGAGTGATCCAGACCAAATAGAGACAAAAGACTTTCAGTTTAGAAAGGCATTGTGCATTGGCACAGTCTTAGTGTGCTGAAGAACCTGTTCCTGTGTTGTATTTTCTTTGTTCTTTGCACTTCGATAATTATATATTATTGACTATACTTAATTTTCTATGTACAAAGCATCAGAACCATGTGTGCTAAATACAGCTGGTGAGTGTTTTTTAGTAGATGCCAGGTGACTTTTAATTTTGATTCTCATCATCATTTTATTCAAATAAACATTGTAACCAGATATTCTGTCATTCTGATGAATCTAGTACTGCACATCATATACTGTAGGAACAAATATTACTATAGCCACAATCCCAAATGTTTTATTTCATCCTTCACAAGGTAACATTCTCTTGTAGAGAGAGTTTGTTCCTCATGTGTGTGAATCTGAGATCAGCAAATAGTAAGCTTGCTTTTGGGGCTCTCAGGAAGACAATATGATTTTATTACACACTCTTGAGGAGGAGTGTTCTGCTGTGATACAATATATTACCTGGGAGGTTAGCAGAAAAATGACAAATCTTATATTGCGGCAGACAAATCCAAGAAATAAGCAGCCTCAGCCCATAAATTTGAATTATTCTTTATCTCTTTAAGAATTGCTGCAGACTTTCTTTTGTTCTTCAACCTGTGACCTTTGTGACAACTACTTATCAAAGCTTTCAGTAACATTTCAGTGCCAAAACAAAGAAGGATTTCTCACATTTAGCATTTCTAGTTTGAGATTGTTCAGTCAATACAATGGATTAATAGCAAGTCAATGTCTTTGCAAAAACATTTGACAAAGCTTTTTTTAGTTTTGGGAGAAAATACAGATGTTACTGTTTTCATTCTGCTGTTGTATGTAAGTGTAGCAATGGCATTTTTAATATGATTTATGTCTTGGTGTTATTTCTTTGCACAAAATCAAATAGAGTTTTACCACTTTGCTGCCAAGATGGTGCTATGTAAGAAGTATGCTTTATTCTATACAATTCTCAAATGTAATGTTAGAAAATATAATAAAAAAAAATATGATCAAAGACGTTTTCAGAAAAAAAATGCTTATTTTAAAAATAACAAAGGACACTTGAAGGACAGGAACTGATCTACCCCATAATCCCTTACATTATAAAAGATTGAAAAGTCTTGCCACATATCGTAATAGTTTGTTCCATAAAAGGCCACATTAATCCTAACCTTTTAAGACTCCTGAAATCTATTTTCCTTTGCAGCATTCCTTACATGTGATAACATTGAAAGGTGTGATGAACTCAGTGTGCTGTACATTCAATCTGTCATCTGCTTCCTCTGTCTCTGTCATTCATCCATTGTATTATATAATCTTTTGCATTCATGTCATAACTGACAAAAAGTGGTAAAGCCTTCCCTCATATTTCAAAATAATACCTATCAGGCTAATACTAGGGTGCTGTTGACAGATGAACAGGACAATTGTGTGAAAAGTAAATGAAAAGATGGTGATTGTGCAAGTACATCAAT
This sequence comes from Chiloscyllium plagiosum, assembly GCF_004010195.1. Classification (NCBI taxonomy): domain Eukaryota; kingdom Metazoa; phylum Chordata; class Chondrichthyes; order Orectolobiformes; family Hemiscylliidae; genus Chiloscyllium; species Chiloscyllium plagiosum. Next base: position 30,075,393 of record NC_057721.1, read on the forward strand.
TTCAATCATTGCTTTATGCCAAACAAAGTATTTTAGTAATAATCTGCTCCCTTAAGTAAGTCTTGCTAAATAACAGTTGGCTATGAAAGGATATTCATGGCCACAAAACTCATTGTTAGGAGCTGCATGACTATTTCTAATTTAAATTATACTTTCTGAATGATATACTACTATATGAATTTAAATTTAAATCTGAATGTTTTGGCTAAAAATGGAATGATGTGAATTTGAAAGGAACTGGACAGAACCCAAAAATAGGCATGAGGATTACAAAACAAGATTACTCCTTGCCCATTGTTCCTCTTGTAGGTAGTTCATAAGTGTTGCATAAATGATTTTGGTCATTTAAACAACTTCAGTATTCAACCAGTACTACATTTTCTGTTGAAGGATTGCTGCATGATTGAACAAAACGTTAACCTGCATTATACTGTCCCTGTGAAAGGGAAGATACATTCTTGATGGAATAGTTGCTGGAAGTTATTCTAAATGTGATCTTAACTTGGAAAGGATGCAAGAATAATACAATAAGGCAAAGGGCCATTCTGAAATTTTCCAGTCCTGCAAAAGAAGCCTTGATGTGTGAAGTGATGAGGTGCAATCTATCCACAGGAAGCCTTCCAGACAAACTTTGTGAAGACAGTGAGACAGATACTTGTCAGGAACCTCAGTCTCAGAAACTGGATGCAGTGATGCAAGTTATTCAAAGACGTCACACCAATAGTTAAGGTCAGTGAGTGCATTTTCAAATGTCATATGCTTCCAACTGCACTACAAGCTTCCCACTTTGTGCAATACACTAAATTCACATCACTCACCTACCAATAATCTCTATTGATCATACCCATACCTAATATTCACAGTTTCTCCTTATCCTCATATTTGTAACACTGGTGCAAGCTTCATACTGACTCCTCACAGCTTGCATGCAATGCCAGCTGCTCGAAGACTCAAAACTGCTTAAATTCACCGACACCGTTTTTAAAAATTCATTTTTGGGATTTGAGCATGAATGGTTAGGTCATTCCTTAGTTCCCAACTTTTATTGACCAGAAGGCAACTAAGAGTCAACCACACTGCTGTGGGTCTGGAGTCACAGGTAGGCCAGACCCAGATAAAAGGGCATTACTGAAATAGATGGTTTTTCGTGAAAATCAACAGTAATCACCTGGTCACCATTAGGTTAGATTGTTATTGAACCCAAATTTCACTATCGTGGTGGGATTCGAACTGTTTACTCCCTGACCGCTAACCTGGGATTCTAAATTACTAACCCAGTGACATTACCACGATGTCACTACTTCCCTTTTTACAGCAGAATATTGTGCAGAAGGAGAAAACAGCATTCAGTCAGCAGGGAAGAGTCAAGGGTGCATTTCCTTATCATGATGGATGTTCACCATTACTTGAGTGTCTGTGACTGAGCTCGCGGTCTGCACTGTGATTGAAAATATCAATGATAATGATATTTCCATATCTAATGATCCTTCTAATGCTGTAAGAAGATGCAGATGATGTAAGCATGTATCATCACAATCTTATCCTTGTATCATTTTTCTCTCAGTTACCAAATAGTAATCACCAAGTCAGACTGTGGTGAAAGGGGAGCAGATAAAAGGATTATGAAAATCAACAGCTACCAACCAAGAATCTGAATTTACACATCATTTAAAGGATAGCACAGAGACAGAGATTGCTGGTTCTTGGTTCATGACTATTATTCTGGGCAGGTGTCAAAAGCTGAACACATGTCGACATTTGGCTGGTGAATGGGATGGTGGATGGTGATGTGTGGAATCTGTTGTCAACAAGAAAATGAGCTCATTGATCAGCCAATCTCTTGAAGAAAGCTTATCTGTGCATACAATGAAAGGTCTTGTGTAATGGCAGACTTATCAGAAAGCTTACATCACTATCTTGGTAGAGGACTTTGGACAGAGATTAGAGCTCATTTTTCCAGTGTGCAGATTGTGGTTAACTTCATTAGACTCAAACATGTTGCAGTGTTTGATGGTTGATGACTCAGCTTCCATTGCAGCAGAAACACAAAACTGCATTCATATAACTTCACACTATATTTTAGATGTGCAGATAGCAGACTAAGCTTTCATGACTGCAGCCATCATTGTTGTGGCTATCATTGTTGAAAGAGGCCTGCAAGGTGCTACAGATGTCCAGCAACCTTTTCTCCAAGTGGCAATGGTTGCACTCTAGAGCAAGTGTCTATCGTTCCCTCTTAGGATGACAATGTTTAACCTTCATCTGGTGCCACTTCACTAATACCTTTGCTCTTATCTGTTAATCAATGATCCAAAACTGCGGTTGACCAGGCCAAAGTGGTGCAATATGCAGCCAGAGCTTCCAGAGCAGCAGCATTCTGACAGATCATTTACAGTCTCCCTCACTGAAAATCTTCTAGCAGATTTGCTGCAGCCACTAGCATAAGACCATATAGGAGTAGAGGGACATGCACCAGGGGGATGTACAAAGATGACGGTTGACATTTTTATACAATGTGGCTTGACTTAATTTATAAATTTGGCTTGGACTATTTACTTTACATTTGCTTTCACTTTTGTATTGTGACAAAGCAGATGTTGTGATCGTCAATCACAGAGTGAAAGATTTGAGGTTGCTGTTAAGTTGGGAATTGGAATCATGTTTACTAATACCACAATTGGATGAATCTATCAAGGTCAGTAAGTGGTTGTGTAAGTTGCCTCTTTCCCTCCACTTTTTTCCTATTCCTGCTGCCTCACAGCACCAGGGTCCCAGGTTCGATTCCAGCCTCGGGTGACTGTCTGCGTGGAGTTTGCACATTCTCCTCGTGTCTGTGTGGGTTTCCTCCAGGTGCTTCAGTTTCTTCCCCCAGTCCAAAGATGTGCAGTCAGGTGAATTGGCCATGCTAAATTGCCCATAGAGATAGGTGCATTAGTCAGAGGGTGGTGGGTTACTCTTTGGAGGGTCGGTGTGGACTGGTTGGGCCAAAGGGCCCATCTCCACACTGAGGGAATCTAATCTAGTTCATATAGGGTTGGAAAGAGCAACACTTGCTGCTTGTGCTGGCAAAGTAGTGCAGCATGTAGCAGATCACCAAAGGTTTTAACTGTTCTTGAGCAAATGCTGCAATGCTCCAGCAACCCAATAGTCTGATATATTATTTTTGTGTGACTATATGCTCTTTGTTGTATGTATGCCAGGTAAATTTGCTAAAAAGACTGGCTGTTGCTATCCTTTGAATGGCCATGGTTGTTCAAATGCAGCTTGTAAAATGCACTGCTGCAGAATGCAGCTGTACTGCTTTGAGGACACTGCACTAAATTGAACTCTATGATGCATATTGTGATACACCAGCTAGACAGTGAGAAACTGGAATTTGTGCAATTTATCTTACAGTTGTCGCACAGCAGCTGCAGAGCAACATGCATGCATTGGGAAATATTTGCAATTCTCACAGTCACACATTCGAGTATTAGCCACCATATTTTGTAAAGAACATAAATTTGTTGGAGGCTGTTCAGAAAAAAGTTTATCATTATGATATCTGGAAAATGAAGGTTGTCTTATGAGAAGAGGTTGGACAAGGTAGGCTTATATCTGGTGCAGTTTAGAAGTGTAGGAGGTGACCGAATTGAAATGTATAAGATACTGAAGGGTCTTAACAGGGTCAATGTGAACAGAATGTTTAAAATGAGGGGTTATTGTTTTAAAAATCAAGCGTAACTCATTTAAAACAAAGATCAGACAATTTGTTTTTTAACTTTGTCACGTCTTTGTCCACTCACTTCACCTACCTCTTGTTTTTGTAGCCTCCTTATGTTTTATGCTTTAATTCCCACTTTGCCTGGTCTGTTGGGGTTACTTTGGATATCCCAAGGAAGTCTCAACAATAGGATATACCCAATGTTCCTTCTTAAAGAAGGGTATATTACTCATTTTTACAAGCTTATCTATAAAACACTTAACAATCACAAGTGAACCAGTTTGTATGGATTTTTCCATGGATCAGCCCAAAACAAGTGATCACTCTGCTCTGTCCCTACCTGCAAACACTGATTAGATGACTCATATTCCATGGGCTAACTAGCTATTGCTCTGAGGCATGTTCTCTTTTCCCCTTTCCATGTAAGCAGCCCATGTGATCACTATCCAGTTTGACCACTGGAAAATGTCATAAATATGTAATTTACCATGGTTGGTTCAGCCAACTGTTTGTGTTTCTGAAAAGAAGCTGACCCCTGGTTTTAACAATCTCTAGCAATTTGCTCAGGCTGCTCACATAAGCAATTTCCTTGTGGATTTTGTGTTGTCCAATCAACCATATGATATTTACAAACATGACATTTGTTTTGATGACAAGTAATGCATCACACATCTAGTGTTCTGCAACTGTTTTAAATCAGAACTTTGACTAGACATATAGTGTCAACCTGATTTTTTACGGTACTTAAATCAAACACACACAGAACTTTGGAGCCTCCTGTGAAGCGCTGGTGTACTGTGTCTTCTGGAATTTATTTGGTCCCATTCCTGCTGCTTCCAGTTGCCTGTTCTAGTTGTTCAGTATATTGGGTCTAGGTCAATGTGCTTGTTGATGGAGTCTGTGGCTGAGTGCCATGCTTCGAGAAATTCTCCGGCTGTCCTATATATAACTTGTCCTATCATGATTTGGAGATGCCGGTGTTGGACTGGGGTGTACAAAGTTAAAAATCATACAACACCAGGTTATAGTCCAACAGGTTTAATTGGAAGCACACCAGCTTTTAGAGCACTGCTCCTCAACCATCTGATGAAGGAGTGGCACTCCAAAAGCTAGTGTGCTTCCAATTAAACCTGTTGGACTATAACCTGGTGTTGTGTGGTTTTTAACTTTCTTCTATCATAGTTGTGTTGTCCCAGATTTGTGGTCCTTGTCATCTGTGTACATGGCCACTAGGGTGCTGGTCATGGCATTTAGTGACTAGTTGATGTTCGTGGATATAAATTCCTAGTTATCTGCTGGTTTGTTCTATATAGTGTTTCATGCAGACTTTGCTTTTATTTTCTGTAGTAACCAGAAATATGACACTTTATCAAATGCCTCTGGAAATCTAAGTTTAGTGCATCCAATTGTCCCCCTCTATTCACAGCACGTGTTACCCCTTCAATTATGCCAACATTTAATTGCTGCTTGAAACAAAAGAGTGCATTTGGGCCACTAGCATGATTTTAGAGACACATGGGGTGATGAGAGATTGGGTGCAAAGCAACCTAGTGCTCACACAATATATCTTATTGATGAAAAATTCTTGCTGAAGGAAATTCAGGATAATTGTAGGATCTGTTTGTATCTGACACAACAGCAACAATGGAATCATATACAGTTCTTGCTAAATTTTGAAGGTTCTAAGAGCTAATCCACATTGTGTCACTTGAACTATTATAATTATGGCTAAAATTAAACTTAGCATTGTTCTTTATCTGTCATCAGATCTTTTTGTAAAACAAAAAGCTGACCCAATAGCAGCAGGGACAAGGTAGGACTAATAAATTAAACTGCATTTACTTCAATACAAGGGGCCTAACAGGGAAGGCAGATGAACTCAGGGCATGGTTAGGAACATGGGACTGGGATATCATAGCATTACAGAGACATGGTTCAGGGATGGGCAGGACTGGCAGCTTAATGTTCCAGGAGACAAATGCTACACTAAGGATAGAAAGGGAGGCAAGAGAGGAGGGGGGAGTGGCATTTTCGATAATGGTGGCTCAGTGGTTAGCACTGCTGCCTCACAGCGCCAGGGACCCTGGTTCAATTCCCACCTCAGGCAACCATCTGTGTAGAATTTGCACATTCTCCCTGTGTCTGTGTGGGTTTCCTCCGTGTGCTCTGGTTTCCTGCCACAGTCCAAAGATGTGCAGTGTAGGTAAATTGGCCATGCTAAATTGCCCATAGTGTTAGGTTGATTAGTCAGGGGTAAATATAGGGGAGTGGGTCTGGGTGGGTTGCTCTTCGGAGGGTCGGTGTGGACTTGTTGGGCCAAAGGGCTTGTTTCCACACTGTAGGTAATCTAATCTAAAGGTTTAGATGGAGAGGAATTTTAGTGTGTACAAGACAATTTTCTGATTCAGTATGTGGATGTACCTACTAGAGAAGGTGCAAAACTTTACCTACTCTTGGGAACTAAGGCAGGGCAGGTGACTGAGGTGTCAGTGGGGGAGCACTTTGGGGCCAGCGACCATAATTCTATT
>NC_057721.1:30081631-30082271 GCF_004010195.1 Chiloscyllium plagiosum
GCAAAACCTGACCTACTCTTGGGAAATAAGGCAGGGGAGATGACTGAGGTGTCAGTGGGGGAGCACTTTGGGGCCAGCGACCATAATTCTATTAGATTTAAAATTGTGATGGGAAAGGATAGACCAGATCTAAAAGCTGAAGCTCTAAATTGGAGAAAGGCCAATTTTGACGGTTTTAGGCAAGAACTTTTGAAAGCTGACTGGGGGCAGATGTTCGCAGGTAAAGGGACGGCTGGAAAATGGGAAGCCTTCAGAAATGAGATAACGAGAATCCAGAGAAAGTATATTCCTGTCAGGGTGAAAGGGAAGGCTGGTAGGTATAGAGAATGCTGGATGACTAAAGAAATTGAGGGTGTTAAGAGAAAGAAGGAAGCATATGTAAGGCATAGAGGAGCAGGAAAATCGACATTTTGGGCAAAAGCCCTTCATCAGGAATAGAGGCAGGAAGCCTCCAGGGTGGAGAGATAAATGGGGGGGCTTTTGCCTGAAACAGCAATTTTCCTGCTTCTCGGATACTGCCTTACCTGTTGTGCTTTTCCAGCACCATTCTGATCTAAACTCTGGTTTCCAGCATCTGCAGTCCTCACTTTTGCCTATATGTAAGGCATAGACAGGATAGATCGAGTGAATCCTTAGAGGA
>NC_057721.1:30083740-30116415 GCF_004010195.1 Chiloscyllium plagiosum
TACAAGGATGTTGCCAGGTTTGGAGGATCTGAGCTATAGGGAGAGGCTGAACAGGCTGGGGCTGTTTTCCCTGGAGTGTTGGAGGCTGAGGGGTGACCTTAAAGAGGTTTACAAAATTATGAGGGGCATGGATAGGGTAAATAGACAAAGTCTTTTCCCTGGCACCAGGGAGTCCAGAACTAGAGGGCAGAGGTTTAGGTGAAAGGGGAAAGATATGAGACCCAAGGGGCTACTTTTTCACACAGAGGGTGGTACGGATATGGAATGAGCTGCCAGAGGATGTGGAGACCAGTACAATTGCAACATTTGAGAGGCATAGGTTTAGGGTGAGAGGGGATAGATTATAAAAGAGACCTAAGGGGCAACTTTTTCACACAGAGGATGGTATGTGTATGGAACATTTGAGAGGCATTTGGATGGGTATATGAATAGGAAGGATTTGGAGGGATAGGGGCTGGGTGCTGGCAGGTGGGGCTAGATTGGTGAGCAATATCTGGTCAGCATGGACTGGTTGGACCGAAGGGTCTGTTTCCATGCTGTACGTCTCTATGACTCTATGACTCTGTCTTGCTGGATTCTTAAAGTATCCCAAACTCTGAATATACACTAGTGCTTCTTTGTAAGCTTTCACACCAGACAGGCCCAAAAATTCACATCAGTATACATCAGTGATTTAAAAATACCGATAACCCCAACTTTTCCAAATGTTCATTCTTCTTTCTTCATTGCAAATTGTAGCATTTCCCTGACCACAGCAAATATCACAGAAACACACAAGAAAACTGGGGACTTTTAATCATCAAATTCAATTATTTTTATGGCCAGCATAATAATTATTCAAATCATATCAGTCCCATCATGGGAGAAGCCTTAATCTTAAAGAATATCTGCACTTTTTCAATTACATTATTCTTTACTGATAATCAACTCACCTTAAAAACAAAATATTTCTGTAAGTTCATGATAACTTTAATAGTCTCCATTGACAAATGTCATGTTTTGTGATGTTTGATCACTTTAAGATGGAATAATCTGGATATGATTTAAATGTAATGTTTGCATTAGTTAAATTTCTCCTGAATATTAAACATCTCAACAGCTCGAACCAGGATTGTTGTCATATCTTCATATGCCACCTGAGTAATAGAAGTATTTTAGGCTTGAGGCTGTCATCATACTGGTTGATGAGGTGTTTAGACCTGTGGTGGGTTTTGTGGAATTATATCTATCTAAAGATTAATAGACAAACAATTTGTTTCAGCAATAATACCAACTAGGAAAAAGATAACCTATAGCTGGTATTGCAGATTTTCCTTTTCTTAAATTGAAAGTAACTTCTTAATTTTTCAATTTCATCATCCAGCTGGAGATACCAAGACTTTGGCTCATTGATAACTTTCCTGTCTTCTATCAGAACATTTCCATTTCAGTTGAGAGAGTCTCAATGAATGGAGGTGGATTGGAAATGTACGCCTGACACTTATTGTTGTGGGAATCTACAAACCCCTCTACAAAACCCTCCTGCTGCACAGGTTATACATACCCTTAAAAATGATGGTTACAGTTCAGGGATGTTCATGCCATGGTTGTGTTAACCAGTCTGAGTCCTTTCCCTACTTCAATCTGTACTTCATGAAAAGAGTGTGAAGTTGGAATAAACCTTTCTCAGAAGATTAGAGGAATGTACGCAGACATAAACGCAGGATTATGATATTTAATTAATTCATAACAAGGAATTATTATATACAACCTTATGTCATTCTGTATTATATATTCAACAGTAACAATAAACTTGTGATTGTCAAGGACAGATAATTTATAGAGGTCAGAAGTATTGAATCCAAGGGGATAGCTAAAGCAGACCCAAATCTGCAACAGATAAAGGAAAGCAGAAAATCATTTTCTATTATCAGCAATCAAGCTTGCTTTACTACAGTGTCAATATATACAAGACCTTTGCAGAAATTGGATCCAATGACTCTGATGCACTTCATATTTTAGAAGAAATAACTGGAAAAAACTAAAGATGCTGGCCTCCATTGTTTACAAGTGTGCCTCATTGGTGCAAAGGTGGCAGGAGTGTCTCACCAGCAGGAGTATCTCACCAGCAAAGGCCTTCAAAAACAGGGAACATTTACAAAACTATTTTTCCATTAGCTACATTAAATTAATTGAAGCAACCATGATGGTTGAATCAAAAATAGAGTGCTGGAGAAACTCAACAGGTCTAGTTGCTTCTATAGAGTTTACATTTCTGGTACAGTATTCTACATGTGGCATAGATGTGAGATTGATGTAGCACATAGCTGTACAGTAAGATGTACAGTCCCTTAACTAAGGAATATTGACAAGTAAAGAAAGCTGCCTGGTTTTGTGTGACTGCTCTAATTGGCACAGCATGGCAAGGTAAAGTATTGCTGGTGCCAGCATACAGGTAGGGACTATGTGAGCAAGTACCAAGAAACAACCCTGAAATGCAGCCAGGTTCTGTCTGTGAGTTGGGTGACTATCCATGTGTGCAGGAGTCTTTCAACACTATTTACTGGTGAGCCCTGCAATGTAAATCTGTATTTCCAGAGCAGATTGCCCATATATTGGAGAGGTGTCATGAAGGTTGTGTTGGATGCTAATGCCTGTGGATGAGGGGTGTTTCGGGCTGGTGCCTATTGATTGCGCCCTAGGTTGTGTATCGATCATTGGAAATGTGGAGGCCCATCAGAGCAAAGGTAGGAAGCTGAGTATTAATGAGGTGAGTTTGGATGTTAACAAGGCATTTCACAAGCAGTAATCCCCTTTATTTAGTACGTTACAGCTGCCAATTGAGAAACTTGCTATGCCTCATATGAAGAGCACAAAGAATAGCATGAGTTACTCCCATGTCAATATCAGCCTTCACAGACATCTTGTCTGACTCTAGAACACACCTCAACATGTTACATGATAGGTATGTCACTCAGATCCTGTAAGATTTTGATCATTGATATAGATTATAAAGAGTTCGACCCTAGCACTGAACACTATCATCCAGTAGTTATAGTTTGGAGAAAGTGAGGACTGCAGATGAGCCTCTTTCCATTGAGGGGCTTTTGCCTGAAATGTTGATTCTCCTGCTTCTCGGATGCTGCCTGACCTGTTGTACTTTCCCAGCACCACACTCTCGACCAGTTATAGTTTGGCAACCTGAAAATTATTTGTTTATGCTGACTATTTCTTGTTAGTCAATCCTCTATCCATGGTCATATGTTACTCCTAAAATCATGAGCTCTTAACTCTTTTCTTACCTTTAACTTAACAGCTTATCAATTACATTTTTGAAATTTGAGTAGATTACATCTATTTCATTATTCACCTTGATTGCTAATCTACAAAAAACGCATATACATTTGTCAAACTTGATTTCCCTTTCACAAACATTAGCTTGGCCCTGTTTAAATCTGTAAACATTTTCTAATTCTCCTGCTACTAGTTCTTTAATAATGACTTCTAAGATTATCTCAATTTTTAATATAAGATTTACTGCTTGACAGTTTTCAGTGTACTGTTTCTGCTGCTTCCAGTTGTCCATTGTAGTGACTATTATATTGGGTCTAGAGCACTGTGCTGGTTGACGGAGATCGTGGCTGAGTGCGAATTCACAAGATTTCCTAGACAACATCAAGAACATAAACATAGACAAGGACGAAGCAATGGTCTCATTTGATGTAACGGCACTGTTCACTTCAATTGACAAAACTCTAGCCATGGAGACAATAACCAACCTCCTGGACAGGCAGAACAGACAACACGATGGGGAACCTATCAACAAGGACTGCATGCTCAAACTATTAGACCTGTGCTTGACAACACACTTCACACTCACAATCAAATATATGAACAGATTAATGGGACACCTATGGGTTCATGCATCTCTGGGCTCATAGCAGAAACAATGATGCAAAGTTTGGAACAAACAGCCCTCCCAAAAATCCAAACCAAACTCTCCATCAGATATATGGATGAGCCTTTTGTTAACATTAAGGGAACAGAAATCAACAACACTCACCTGCTTATCCATACTAAGCTCACAGGGATCACATTTATGAGAGGAGAAAACCAACAATCAACTCCCATTTCTGGATGTGATGGTAGAAAGAACACAGAATGGGGAATGCACAACAAAAGTGTACAGGAAAGCCACACACACTGACCAGGTCCTGAACTACAATAGCAACCGTCCAAACACACACAAGAGAATCTGGGTTAGGACCCTGTTCAAAAGGGCTACAATACACTGCAGCACTCCCAATCCACAAAGGGAAGAAGAAGAAGAACGCCTCTACAGAGTATTCGCCAAGAACAGATATCCCCGCAACTTTATCCACAGATGCCTAACAGACAAACAACATGACAAGGACATGCCATGACCTAACTCACCAGCCATGCCACCTTATATAAAAAACAGCTGGAACTGACAGCCAGACTTCTCCGACCACTGGATTCATGACAGCCCATAAACCGACAGCACCCTCAGACAACAACTCACCAGGACAAAAGACCCTACATCCATCAAGTGCAAGACAAATGTAATTTACAGGATTCTATGCAAAGCCTGTACAAATCACTATATAAGGGGCAAATAGGCAGACAACTAGCAATCCACATCCACAAACACCAACTAGCCACTAAATGCCATGATCAGCTGTCCCTAGTAGCCATACACACAGGTGAAAAGTACCACGAATTCGACTGGGTCAACTCAACGATAATAGGACAAGCTAAACAGAGGACAGCCAGAGAATTTCTAGAAGCATGGCACTCATCCACAGACTCCATCAATAAGCACATAGTCCTGGACCCACTATACCGGCCACTGCAACAAACAACCGGAATCGGTAACCGGGAGCAGCAGGAACGGAGCCAAATAAATTCCAGACACAGTGCAACAGCACTTCACAGGAGGCTACAAAGCACTGAAGATATAATTTAGACAGTGGACAAAATGTCTACATATCAACTTCCCAGCTCAGTGAACATACCCACAATCACAGCAACCAGCACCCGAGCTATAAATCTTTACACAAACTCTGTTTCCTCGTTTTGTTGAATGGAAGGACATACTTGTGGTTTTCAAATTCATTATGATCTTTCCTGAATCTATGGAATTTTGCAAGATTATAAAGCTTGCATTAATTATCTCAACAGCCACTTATTTTAAGAGCCCAGGAAGCAGGCCATCGGGTTCAGGGGTTTGTCAGCCTTTAGACTCATTATTTTCCTGGTACTTTATCTTGAATAATAATAATTGTTTTAATTGCCTCCTTTTTGCTGGTTAATTTTCTCCTTTACTTGAGATTTTTTTTGTGTCCACTACAGTAAAACCAAATCCAAATACTTATTCAAACATCTCTGCTAGTTCATGTTTCCCATTATAATGGATGAATGTTTGCTTTAGGTATTTTCTTCCTTTCTTTATATTTATAGAAGCTCTTACTGTCCGTTTTAATTTTTTTGGAAGTTTATTCCATATTCCAATATCTCTCATTTTCAATTGTCCTTTGTTGATTTCTGAAATGTTCCAATCTTCTGACTTACTGCTGATTTTCTCATAATTATCTGCCTTTTCTTTCAATTTAATGCCATCCTTAAGTTTTTTTGTTGACTATGGATGGTAATTGTTTCTCATAGTAATAATGCACAATGAAATATCTATATTTTTTGAGAGTTATGAACCATCTCCTTAAATGTCTGTGACTGCTTATCTATTACCTGACCTATTAATGCAATTCCACATTCCATAGTGTCAATGCTTTCATCATTTATATCTGTCCATACTTGTGTATAAGTCACTAGCTTCAGGGCCAAGCCTCTTATCTTCAAACTAGTATGAAATCAGTTATATTATGATCACTTTTGCATAGAGAAGCCTTTAAAATGAAATCATAGTTTTTTTTCCTGTTTCATCACAAAGAACCAGATCTAAAATAATCTGTTCCCTTGTTGGTTGCAGAGTGTTTGAATCTAAGGAAATATGCAGAATACATTCTGTTAACTCGTCGTCAGGCTATCTTAGTCAATTTGATTTTTCCAATCTCAAGGGAACAGTTAATACAATATGTTTCCCAAAAACCCAGATTATTTCTTAATTTATACCTTGTCCTAAGTGTAGCTGCTCATAAGGTAACTCCCACTCCAAGCTCATAAACAACTCCCACTAGTGACTGCTTTCTTTTGATATTTCTAATGTCCACCCACTTAAATTCTGTGGGCCACAATTTGCCTCCCAGTAGAGGTACGCTGTGGATTATAAAACACTTCTGATTGTTTTGCTGGAACAGCACTTTTGCTCTACCTTCACAACCACACACCATTTTTGTGTGACATTTTGTTGACTGGGATGGCCTTGAATTCAAAGCCTACATGCACCAATACTGATTTCAGGGTTGCCTTGTCACAAACACAGGAAATTTGCATTTCTTGCATGCTGGTGTGTGATTTGGAAGCCCTCAAAAAAGCCCTTAAAATAGGTTTCAAGAATGATCTGTGGGGGCTTGGGGTAGTGAAGGGTGAGATACAAGAAGCTGTTAAATGGTGTTGGCAGGTGGACTATTGAGTTTTAAGAATGGGCATGAGTTTTCTAACTGGCCTGCTTCTGCAACTGTCCTCCTCAAATTCCCCATTGCAGTTTAAAATATGCTCTTTAAACCCAATCCTAATGTGAAATATCCAAAACCTGGGGAAAATCACACAAATATTCATTGGAGAAAGTGCAAACACTGTGGTGGGTTTTCCTTAACCTACAGGAAAATCTGAGCTCTAATTTTGAACAAAGCCATTTCTCACAACAGTACCGATTTCATTTTTTAGTAATTGAGTTTCCTGTCTCATTTTCTTGTCAAATGGAAGGTAAAACCTGATGAAGAGATTTTGCCTGAAATATCAATTTTCCTGATCCTCAGATGCTGCTTTACCTGCTGTGCTTTTCCAGCACCACACTCTTGACTCTAATCTCCAGCATCTGCAGTCCTCACTTTCACCTGTTTCTGTAACTTACCCCAGGGCCTATTTAAAGTTTTTGCCTTTTATGCACTGCGGACTGTGTCAAGAGCTTGTTGCCCTGAAGCATCTTTTCTTACAACTTCCTTGTCCAACCAATTGATCCTGATACACTGTTCCACTCTGGGCCTTTCCTGCATACTCACCCTGTCTTACTGACTTTGGAGCTTCTCCTTCTGCTGTGGCTCTTTCCTCTGAGGAATGTGTCTCTGTCTGACTGCTGGAACTGCAGGCCTTCCAGGGTGTCCTTCTGTCCTCCACTGTGTTCTGAATTGCTATTTGGATGTGCTGAGTCTGTGAACTTCTGCCAACATGCAATAAGAGCAGATCTCTGTACAGACAACTGAATATTAGCAGGTTTAATAAGTACAAGACTACTTATGAGTGAGGATAGGATTAGTTATTTCTGGGTCTACGCACCCATTCTAGTTCTACCTTACATTTGACATCACCATAATGTAGTTCTTTACTCATATATTCAGTAGCTACTATTAGACTAAACATACAGTTAACCTCTTATTTCAGAATTAGTGGTAGTGTACAATAGAGGAAACTAGCTGCAATATAAGTTTACAAAAGTCCTTTGAAATTTCTGATACAAGAAAGCCAACCAATTTAACATCCATGAAGTAGAATAGGCCTGACGATCCATGGATTATAATCCAAGGAAAGGTTTGATTTTGCTGATGGTCCTTACCATAGGAACAGAAGATATAGGAGTAGAAGTAGGTCATTTGACCTATCAAGTCTAATTCATTATTCAACAAGATCATGCCTGATCAGATAATCGAGTGGCACGATGGTTCAGTGGTTAGCACTGCTGCCTCACAGCTCCAGTGGCCTGGGTCGATCCCAGCCTCAGGTGACTATCTGTGTGGAGTTTGCACATTTTCCCTGTGACTGTGTGTGTTTCCTCTGGGTGACCTGGTTTCCTCCCACAATCCAAAGGTTAGGTGAATTGGCCATGACAAATTGTCCATAGTATTTAGGGATGTGTATGTTAGGGGCATTAATCAGGGCTAAATGTAGAGTAATAGGGGAATGAATCTGGACGAGTTACTCTTTGGAGAGTCGGTGTGGACTCATTGGTCCCAATGACATGTTTCCTGCACTATAAGGATTCTATGGTAACTCGTCATTTCTGATGATCCCTTACTCTGAGATTATGCCTTCTGCTCTTAAACTCTCCCACAAAGTGAAACAATCACCCTGCATTGACCTTGTGAAACCACAAAATAATTTTACATATTTCAAATAGGTCTCCTCTCATTCTTCTAATCCCTAATTTACTCCATTTCTCCTCATAAGAAAATCCCTACATGTTTGGAATAAGCCTTCTCACGACTGTGTCAAATGCCAGTATATCTTTCTTTAGATTTCAGGCCCAAACTGTTCACTCTCCACTAAGTGTGGTCCGAATGCCTTCTATTGTTTCAGCAAGCTATAGTTTTAGTTATTTTTATATTCCATTCCCTTTTAAATAGACCAACACTCTATTTGTCTTCTTTATTTCTGATGAGCTTGCATGCTGCCATTTTGTGATTTATACATGAGGGTTCCCCTCTGTGTCATAGCTTTCTGGAGTCTTTCCCCATTTGAACATTATTCAAAACTTCTTTTCTTCTTGTCAAAGTGCATAGCCTTTCATTTTTCCACATTATATACCAACTGCCAAAACCTTGCCCACTAACTTAACTTGCCTGCATTCCCCTATAGGCTATTTGTGCCATCCTCACCACTTGCCTTCCCATCTGTTCTTGTGTCATCTGTAAACTTGGTGATACTACATTCACTTCTGTCATTTAAGTCATTAATGTACATTGCAATTAATAATGGACCTAGCACTGATCCCTGTGGCACTCCACCAGTTAAAAGTTACCATCCTAAAGATGCCTCATCTGTTCCAATTCTCCATCTTCTTTAATCTCCAGACTGACACTGAGTCTCACGTAGGCCAGGTTCAGCAAAGTAAGTATACACCACAGCTCCATCTCTGGTTTGGATTTTTGTAAAAGAGCTGGTGAAAATGAGCTCTTCAGAAGGCTAAGTGGGAATGCTCAGTTAAATGGGTTTTTTTGGCTGTTAACCAAAGAAAAAGAATAAAGAAAATTTACAGCCCAGGAACAGGCCCTTTGACCCTCCAAGCCTGAGCTCACCAAGTTCACTGTCTTAAACCTGTCGCCCAATTCCGAAGCATTTGTATCCCTCTGCTCCCCACCTACTCATGCATCTGTCCAGACGCATCTTAAATGAATCTACCGTGCCACCTCTATCACCTCTGCTGGCAACACATTCCAGGCACCTACCACCCTCTGTGTAAAGTACTTGCCGTGTGTATCCCCCTTAAACTTTTCACCTCTCACCTTGAAAGTGTGACCTCTCGTTATTGAATCCTTCACCCTGGGAAAAAGCTTACCTCTATCTACCCGGTCTATACCCTTCATGATTTTGTAGACTTCAATCAGGTCCCCTCTCAATCTCCTTTTTTCTAATGAAAACAAACCTAACCTACTCAAGGCAACATCCTCGTAAACCTTCTCTGCACCCTCTCCAAAGTGTCCACATCTTTTTGGTAATGTGACAGTCAGATTTGTACACTATATTCTAAATGCGGCCGAACCAATGTCATGTACAATTTTAACACGACCTGCCAGCTTTTATACTCAATGCCCCATCTGATGAAGGCTAGCATGCCATATGTTTAGATCAGAGTGGTGCTGGAAAAGCACAGCAGGCTTCCTGCCTCTATTCCTGATGAAGGGCTTTTGCCTGAAATGTCAATTTTCCTGCTCCTCGGATGCTGCCTGACCTGCTGTGCTTTTCCAGCACCACTCTGATCTAAACTCTGGTTTCCAGCATTTGGAGTCCTTACTTTTGCCTGCAAGCATACCATATGCCTTCTTGACCACTCTATCCACTTGTGCAGCAACCTTCAGGGTACAATGGATCTGAACTCCGAGATCTCTCTGCTCATCAACTTTTACCAAGGCTCTTCCTTTTACTGTATAATTTGCTCTAGAATTAGACTTCCCAAAATGCATCACCTCACATTTTGTCTGGATTGAACTCAATCTGCCACTTCTCTGCCCAACTCTCCAGTCTACCTATATTCTCCTGTATACTTTGACAGTCCCCTGTGCTTTCTGCTACTCCACCAATCTGTTCCATCAGATTCTTGTCGGTTATAGTGACCTCAATTACTTGTTAGTCAATATTAAAATCGTGACATAAATTGTTCCTTCTAGTTTGATAATTTTCATTTGTTTATGTGGGTTAGACATATTTATCTTTTTGAGAAAATTACAGACGTATTGTTCACCTGTGATATCATTTTGCTCAACAGATTGAATTCTACCCTTTAACTCCTGCTGCATCTGTCATTAATATTAACAGAGATTTTTAATTGAAAAATACAATTCATTAACTGTCACAGTAATGGCATCCAGTCCTGTGAAGAGAATGCTAATGCCAAATTCCACAAAAGTTGAGTTTACAGATCTGTCTCCTGTAATTACAATTGATTCTCCAGAGAATTTAACAAACCAGTACTTTATTCATATTCACACATTAGGGTAATATTTAGGCAATATATACATAGACAGAACGTAAAGGAAATTTTTGTATAAATGATGTATACATGCTGTGTGTTCATATGTAAATTATAAAGCTACGCAAATGTGAGAAAGTGTGTACATGTATATAAGCTATGTAATATACATATCAATACAATATTAAGTTATTGAATGATGCAAGCATCAAGAAAATGCAAATTGATAAGAGAGAATTGTTTGCATTTTTCTTTGAGATCCAGAAAAGATCAAACATTTGTTAAGGCAGTAAACAGGTATGGGGATTACAATGGCTGATTAGCCTGCATCCATCAATTTAGATGCAAGCAGCATACCAAGCTGAATGAGAAGAAATGTCATCTTGCACAGAGAAACAGGTGACTCTCCAGACAAAGACAATGGGATGTAGGTTAGTGTGCATCTCTGGATCTATCTTTCCAACAACAACACCAATCTTTCAGGGAAAGGAACTATGGACATGTGGTGAAATTCAACACCTGTTTAATATTCTGTATGGTCTATTCATTTGGCTGCATAACCTTTCACAGCACTGCCAGGTACCCCCTCACTTCCCAGTGTACATCTGTCAGGTTCCATATTCCCACCTATAGAAACTAGGTAGCATCCTAGGGAGCAGCACAGACCTGGCCTCCTTCAGTTTGCAAATGTTCAGATGCCTCAGCTTGACATCCACCAAAGTGGGAGAACATACACTGGTGAAATGGTGCAATCACATTCCCCCTGAGGATAAGTTGGTCTCCTCAGAGATAGCAAGATGGGCCTCAGTCTCTGTCATTAAACGTCCTTCGGGAATACCAAGATCTGCAGGAAAATATGCCAATCCTTTGGATTTAAAAATGATATGTCTTTTCATTTGAACCATTCCTGATATGGACAGATGGAGTTGGATGCATCATGTGTCAGCCAGATGACGCACTTGTGTATCCTTGTACTGTTCACTTTCTCTCAGAGGCTAATACTTCAATCTCAACATCAGCTGCTGTGGAGTCACATTGTGAATGAGACACTTCCAGGAGCCCTCACTCTGTTGAGATCAGAACATAAACATGTTTGGTCATCCCTTGTTGTTTATAGGCTCAATTTTTCTGCAAAGAAAGATCAATCACTGTTTGCATTCTCACACAGCCTAACACAATATCTATGCAGATTGCAGTACTTTTTGCCCATGGTGGCAGTTCCCAAATACTTCCTCATTCATTCACTTGCCAAATCTGTGAGGGATTCAGCAATGGCAAAGGACCCTTTGAAACTTATATTCATCATCCACCTGAAAGGATTCACTGACGTCACTGCTTTGCTAACTCCCTCCCGAAATAGCACACTGAACTATGTCATCATATGTTAGCCCCAAAGAGGAACTTTCAGAGAAATCACCTTGGCGGAGCTAATGAGGCAATTGAGCTAATTATAATATCAGTCCCAGAGTTTGGCAGGAGGTGTGATGGCTGCTAACTTCCTCTGTAAGCTCCATCCACGTGTGCTTGGTCAGGAAGGTGGTTACTGGGGATGTTACAGTAAAACCTTCCCAGCAGCTAATTCGATGACCTGCTGGAAGGCATCTTTAAGCTGTGGACCCACCCAGTAACTTCCCTTTGCTTTAGCAGCAGTTACCTCACAATTCACACATTGACTCTTTATTCTCGTGGAAGAATGCAGGAATCTTGATTTCCAAACTGTAAAGCTGCTGGAGCTTTCTGTTTTGGTGGAGAATCCTCTTTAACAATGATCTTTAATTGTAAGTTAGGGCAAAAGCCTTTGAAATATGGTTCCAATAGCTGCCTTTGTGTCATCTCTCTCGCTATTCTCTGTTTAGCTGTTGCATTTGCTAGCAATAGTCACAACATTCAGAATTCCTACTGTCCCCAATTACCAGTTCTATTTTATTGCTTTTCGTCTCCAATGGCTGGCAATTAAAATTTCAATTTAAAACATATATTTCTTCCATTCTAGAGGTTCCTTAGAAGAAAATCTGCCAAGTGGAATTCTCAGAAAAAAATGGTGATGAATGCAAATTTTCATTTAGTGAAAAGAGCACTCAAACAAATACCAGACCACCTGTCAGGTTATTTTATTTGCATTTTTAAAAGACTTGAAATGAAACTTAAAGTCAAAATACTGTAACCTCCA
This sequence comes from Chiloscyllium plagiosum, assembly GCF_004010195.1. Lineage (NCBI taxonomy): Eukaryota > Metazoa > Chordata > Chondrichthyes > Orectolobiformes > Hemiscylliidae > Chiloscyllium > Chiloscyllium plagiosum. The sequence goes on from NC_057721.1 coordinate 30,096,490, forward strand.
AAAAGATATTCAAACAGCTTGTGGTCCTCCTACTATTAAGCTGAGATATGTCAGGAAACATTGTTATCTCATACATCAATTTCTCTTGTTTTGCCAGTTTGCATTGATGAATTGAGCACAAAGGCTATATTCCTGCAGTATGAATGATGCAGACAAAAGCGTGTTCTAGAAATTTGTATAATTTAATGTAAATGACAAGGAATCAGATGTTATTTTAAGATTAACAATCAGTGAGTGCAGTCCCTCCTTATTTTAGTGCTTAAATGATAGAGGTTTGCCTGCTGTGGTAACTAAATTAAATGCTGTGCAAATGAATTTATGTAAATTAAAAGTCCAAGCCAGTAGTAGTAAAAATGCATCTGTTTAAATCCTCATCTAAAGTGATTCGTTTAATCTGCAGAATATAAAGTACAGTTTTCACAATCACTATGAAGCCAACTTGTTGCTATGACCAATTCAGCTGCATAAAATAAAGGCAAAATACTGCAGACGCTTGAAGTCCGAAAATAAAAACAGAAAGTGCAGCAAACACTTAGCAGGCCTGGCAGGATCTGTGGTTAAAAAAAAAGATTAACATTTTCAGTGAAATATAACCTTTTTACATAACCTGAGAATCAAAATTGGAAACACAGAATCAAAACAGAATTGCATAAAACTATCCATTACCAAAAAGTCACCTTGGTTTCAAATTGCACTAGAAAATTAATCAAAACCCGAATTGCAAATATTCTGTTTGCTGTTGTCAGTATACATCAGTATGCAGATGTTACTGGATCTGGAGAACAGAAAATGATCAGATTTTTATCCATTTTTTGTTGCATACAAACTTCAGGTGATTCAGGAGATTCAGGAGGTGATTCAGGAGGTGATTCAGGAGATGAGTGACAGTAATAGGGTGGTTGTGATGGTGGGCTTGGATCGGCGCAACATCGAGGGCCAAAGGGCCTGTACTGCGCTGTATTCTTCTATGTTCTATGTTCTATGTTCCAATAGACTTTAAGACATTTTCAAGAACACTCAACAGAAATTAGACAATAATTAGGTTTCAATACACAAATATATTTTAATTGGATACCTTTTCCTATATGCTCAACTTTTTGTCATTCTGGTAATGTACTGTGCCTGGATTTATCCATATATATTTACCCAAAATACAGAATGGAGACAGATACATCTGATCTGACAGGTAGTCAGCATTTGTCAAAGGAATTACTAGAGTATTTAGTCTTTTATTTCAATGGTCATTTTCAAGTAACCCAGGAAATTTGTCAAACAGTATTAGGCTTGAATGCAACTGACAATATTGTTGCAATCCCCCCCCCTCCCCACCCCAAGGGCAAATGCACGCAAACAAGCTAACCTGTATTGTCACATGCGCCTCAATGTTCAAGTTCCTCCTATGTGGCTAGAATGTTTTTTCAGTGAAATGTTGGTTGCTTTTGTTGATTGGATTTTTGTTTGTTCTTTTATGAATTGAATTTTGTCTGTGTATTAGGTGCAGTTCTGAGCCCATTACCCACACTGGACTCTCACCTGAGAAACGCACATATGCAGGTATTTCGTGCATAAGTGAAATGGTGTTATCCTGATGTCTTTATGTTTGGGTAACAGATTTGCGCCACACTTCTGCATTGAATGATTTTGTAACCTTCTTTGCAAAGATAGAGGATTGAGCTGAAAGATGGACTCTGCTCTAGTAACTTAGGAATATTTTTAGATTGTGTTCTGTGTTCGTCTTCAAACTTGGCTTGGCTGCTGACACACCACACGCTGCTCTCAACTCTATTTTAGCCTCCTACATACCTGCTTTGCAATTATCTAAGCTGGGAACTGTCAGATCAAATGAAGGGGCCTCTTTGTCAGTAGTACAGTTTTTCCCTTTCCCCTTTGGCTGTTAAGACTGGGCAGTTGGAAGTTCTTGAATATCTGAAATGAGAAATTCAAAGGCAAAGGTTAGTTTGAGGGAAGGAAGATTGAGTGCGAAGTATAAGATCTGTAGTCACAGCATCAGCAACTTGCACATCATATCAGGTAGCAGTCTGAGGCTGTGCTCAGAGTTGAGAAGGTCAATAATAAACTATTAACCTCAAGGTTCTCAGTGACTTTCCGAGATACAATCTTTGTTGCAGATAGTTCCAGCTGAAAACCTGCTGAGGAGATGCACGTGGCCTTGCTCAGAAGAGGTTCTGCTCTGCTTTTTCCTTTGTGTGCCATCTTGTTCTCCAAGAGAGAACATAAAATATTGATCTTATGTGTGTGGAAGTGTGCCTGCGTTAGCTCAACAGCTGGAATACAGAAGTTATGCGAGGTGATTGTAAGCCTGACATCATTGGTAAGTGTGGAATTGATGTGAAGTATTGTAGCATTGGGCTTAAGAAATTGATAGAGATGTTTTCAACTTCTGTGCAGCGGAATGTCTGGAAAAGTACTGAAAGTGTTATGAAATGGTGATACATCATGTAACCAGAATATTATGAATACCAGTTCTTTATCCCACTCATTGGACTTTTATCATACTGGGTTTGTGAGACTGGGACTGTGCACCTTCACCATCAGATTGGTGTTTGAGAGAACACTGCCATGGAATTTGAGATTGAGCTCCAAGTGCTAGACAGTGAGACTCATTAATTTGTATATCTATTAATTAGTTTAAGCGAATAGATTCAGTCATTAGCTTGTATATTTATTAAGTTGATTAAATTAATAAATTAGCTATGTATTGAACCACATATGTCTTCTTGCATTCATTTTGATCAAACCTTAAATAATCCATTAGATACTTGCAGCCTAACAGTATAAGTACCTGCATTTAGTTATGAGCCCTGAATGTCAGTGAGTGTAGATGGGTGAGTGCTGAGGTTGTAGTGCAAAGTACAGTGAGAGATGCTGGAGTCCTCCCTGCTAATCATGGGTATTTAGCTGACAACATCAAATTTACCTCTTCCTGACCTGCTGTTGTGCAAAGGTACAAGTTACAACCTCCATTCTTGAAAAGCAACTTTTTTTTTATGTTATGAAAATATGTCATCTGAATTAGTAAATTATATCATCAACTGAACATGCATATATGTATAACTTATTTTTTTTAAATAATATTTTCAAGCAAAGGACATTGGCTACAGTAGCAAAAGCTTGCATTTGAATAAAATACAAGCAACTATATTGGAGTTACCGAGTCTACAAGACTTTCAGAAAGAATTGACATGACCCAGTTAGAGTGTGGAGCACTACTGGTTTTGAATGCAGACAGTCAGCCAGACCTAGTCATGGGGATGTTTGCCTTCTCCCTCTTTCTCTGAAACCTTTTTCAGTACCATTTGAGTCAAAACCCACTGGAAGACCTGATCACACCAAGGGCAGGGCTCAAAGTGGAAGCCAGAGTCTAAGCTGCTGTCTCCAGAAAAGAGAAATCAACCAGTCATAGCTGATACGGGAAAACAGCTCAGCATCAACAGTTTGTGCAGACAAGCATTTGGTCAAGATTAGAGTGGTGCTGGAAAAGCACAGCAGGTCAGGCAGCAACCGAGGAGCAGGAAAATCGACATTTTGGGCAAGAGCCCTTCATCAGGAATGAGGCTGGGAGCCTCTGGGGTGGAGAGATAAATGGGAGTGGGTGGGACTAGGGAGAAGGTAGTTAAGAGTGCAGTAGGTGGGGATAAAGGTGATAGGTCGGAGAGGAGGTTGGAGCGGATAGGTGGGAAGGAAGATTGGCAGGTAGGACAGGTCATGAGGTGGTGCTGAGCTAGCAGGTTGGGACGGGAGTAAAGTGGGAGGGAGGGGAAATGAGGAAACTGGTGAAGTCCACATTAATGCCCGGGGGTTGAAGTGTTCTGAGGTGGAAGATGAGATGTTCTTCATCCAGGCGTCGGGTGGTGAGAGAGTGGCTATGGAGGAGGCCCAGAACCTGCATATCATTGGCAGAATGGGAGGGGAGTTAAAATGTTAGGCCACAGGGCAGTGTGGTTGATTGGTGCGGGTGTCCCGGAGATGTTCCCTAAAGCGCTCTGCGAGAAGGTGTCCAGTCTCCCCAATGTAGAGCAGACCGCATCGGGAGCAACGGATACAATAAATGATATTGGTGGAAGTGCAGGTGAAACTCTGGATGTGGAAGGCTCCTTTGGAACCTTGGATAGAGGTGAGGGGGGGAGGTGTGGGCACAGGTTTTGCAATTCCTGCGGTAGGAGGGGAGTGAACCTGACCAGATAGTTATGGAGGGATTGTCTTTGCGGAAAGGGGATAGGGGTGGGGAGGGAAATATGGTGGTGACATCTGTTTATAGGTGGTGGAAATGTCGGTGGATAACGTGGTTTATGCGAAGGTTGGTGGGATGGAAGGTGGGGACCGGGGAGGTTCTGTCCTTGTTATGGTTGGAGGGGTGAGGTTTGAGGATGGTGGTGCGGGACGTGGATGAGATACATTGGAGGGCATCTTCAACCAAGGGGGAGGAGAAATTACGGTCTTGAAAGAAGGAGGCCATCTGGTGTGTTCTGTGGTGGAACTGGTCCTCCTGGGAGCAGATACAGCAGAGGTGGAGGATTCGGGAATACGGGATAACCTTTTTGCAGGAGGTCGGGTGGGAAGAGGTGTAATCCAAGTAACTGTGGGAGTCGGTGGGTTTGTACAAAATGTAAGTGTTGAGTCGGTCGTCGTTGCTGAAGATGGAGATGTCCAGGAATGGGAGGGAGGTGTCAGAGATGGTCCTTGTGAATTTAAGGTCGGGGTGGAAAGTATTAATAAAGTTGATGAATTGCTCAACCTCTTCTAGGGAGCACGAGGTAGCGCTGATGCAGTCATCAATGTAGTGGAGGAAGGGTGGTTGAGGGGAGTGGTGCTGGTGTAACTACGCAAGATGCACTGTTCTACGTAGCCAACAAAGAGACAGGCATAGCTGGGGCCTATGCGGGTGCCCATGGCTACCCCTTTCATCTGGAGGAAGTGGGAGATTCGAAGGAGAAATTGTCAAGGGTGAGGGCCACTTCAGCCAAATGAATGAGTGTGTCGGAGGAAGGGTACTGGTGGAGACGTTGGGCTTGGAGCCCCTGGTCATGGCGGATGAGGTGTAGAGGGACTGGATGTCCATGGTGAAGATGAGGTGTTGGGGGCCGGGGAAACAGAAGTCTTGGAGGAAGTGGAGGGAATGGGTGGTGTCTCGAACGTATGTGGGGGGCATTCCTGGACAAGGGTGATAGGACAGTATCGAGGTAGGTCGAGGTGTTTGGTGGGGCAAGAGCAAAACCTGTGCCCACACCTCCCCCCTCACTTCCATCCAAGGCCCCAAAGGAGCCTTCCGTATCCATCAAAGATTCACCTGCACTTCCACCAATGTCATTTATTGTATCCGTTGCTCTCGATGTGGTCTCCTCTACATTGGGGTGATTGGATGCCCTCTCGCAGAGAGCTTTAGGGAACATCTCCAGGACACCACACAACCCCATGGCCAAACATTTCAACTCTCCCTCCCACTCTGCCAATGACCTGCAGTTCCTAGGCCTCCTTCATAGCCACTCCCTCACCACCTGATGCCTGTAGGAAGAACACCTCATCTTCTGCCCTGGAACACTTCAACTCCAGGGCATCAATGTGGACTTCACCAGTTTCTTCATTTCCCCTTCCCCCACCTTACCTCAGTTCAAATCTTCCAGCTCAACACCATCCTCATGACCTGTCCTACCTGCCAATCTTCCTTCCCAACTATCTGCTCCACCCTCCTCTCCGACCTAACACTGTTATCTCCACCTCCATCCACCTATTGCACTCTTAGCTACCTTCTACCCAGCTCCACCCTCCTCCCATTTATCATTCCACCCCAGAGGTGTTCAGCCGCATTCCTGATGAAGGGCTCCTGCCAAAACGTCTATTTTCCTGCTCCTCGGATGCTGCCTGACCTGCTGTGCTTTTCCAGACCACTCTAATCTAGACTCTGATCTCCAGCATCTGCAGTCCTCACTTTAGACTAACTTTTGGGGCAATCTGAATTTTTTTAAAAAATTTAATTGTTACTTGACCAAAGTACTTTTAAGATAACACTCTGCAGAGTTTTATTTTTTAGATATGTGATCTTTCAAGCAGGGCCATTGTTTACATATTTGCACATTTTAAACATTTTGTTAATAATCTTTGCATTTTTGCTTGAGTAAGCAATGAACTATTCTTTATCTACTAGTTTATGGAATCTGGCTGATTTATTCCTGATACAAAGTAAAATGCAGTTCTAGAGCTATAATTGATGATATTGCCACCCTAAACTTTGTGGTGGCGTGTAGTGTAATGAGCCAGGGAGAGGAATCAGTTCGCCCCTCCGAACATAGTCAGAACACATACAAAAAGATTAGCACAGATAGTCAATTAACTTTACTATCTCTAACAGCTGAAAATGAAGCACCATTAAGAGAACTCTAGCATAAAGATATCTTGATTCTGAGAGACCCTCCCATATTATAAAATGACCAAGATCTCATAACACTGCCAAAACATTTTTGATACACAAAAACAAGCACTGACGTACAATTTCTCATTGTCATAATATCAGTATTCCTTCAAAACGATGCTCAAGGCATCATCAGTGAACCATTTCATGTGACCTAAAGATATAAAGACTGTATATTCCATCAGAATTTGAAGTATGACATGCGACAAGAAAAATGTTGCCCTGTGTAATTATTAGTTTAATGATCGCTTGGACATCTTTGTGTTTGTGAATGTGGTGTTTGTATACAATAAATAGATTAGATTCTTTGATACCACAATATGCTGTCTCTTGTTGCAGTGATTGGAATGAAATTAGCCAGATAGAAATTATAGAACATGAGTTTCCTAATTGGGGCTGTTAATCTGGTCCAATCAAGGAACCATGGTTGACAGAAACAGGAGAGTCTACAGGGAGTGGAATGCATTATTTCCCCCTCCAACTCTATTTTGATTTAGTCCTTCCCCTCCCCTTCACCATTTGATCACACAGCATTGCCCTTTGATGTGAAGGGCAGTGCTTGTCACTGGCCACCCGGATGTTTTCCTATCTTCCTGGTGGTGGAAATTGAATAAAAATTTGTGTACTTTGTGTCTCTCACTGTGTCTCACACCTGCACACACATACCATGGGTCTGGGGAAAAAATAAGCACTACCGCAGTTATGCAGTAGTGTGGGGGTTAAATAAATAATTTTCAAAAAGAAACAGGAGAGTCTGCAGGGAATGGAGTATATTATTTCCCCCTCCAACTCTATTTTGATTTAATCCCTGCCCTCCCCTTCACTGTTTTCCTATCTTCCTGGTGGTGGAAATTGAATAAAGATTCGTGCACCTCGTGTCTCTCACTGTGTCTCACACCTGCACACACACAACTTGGGTGCTGGAGAAAGAATAAGCACTATGGCAGTTAGGCGGCAGTGTGGGGAAACAAAAGTAAACAGGAGTGTCAGAAGTTCTGCTCACTCTGAGAGCTAGCTCTGAAGGAGCAGGACTAGTATCAAAGACTTACCAGGTGTAAATACATGATGACTTGGTGATGCAATACGAGCCTCTGTGGCAGTATTTCAGTAAACACCTCTTCAAGCAAACACAGTCATAGAAGTGTCAAACACACTCTTGGGAAAAATTGTAGGAGCTAGCTCAATTAGTCAGCCTAAATCTTAGATCACTAGATTTTGGGTAACCAAGAATATTTGGGATATGGAGTCAAGGTGAATGAACAGAGTTAGGTTACAAGCCAGCTATACTGTTTTTATGATTGAGTTGGTCTGAATTGTCTGCTCCTACTCCCATAAAAAAAAGAAACAGGAGAGTCTGCAGGGAGTGAAGTGCATTATTTCCCCCTCCAACTCTATTTTGATTTAATCCCTGCCCTCCCCTTCACTGTTTGATCACACAGCATTGCCCTTTGATGTGAAGGGCACTGCTTGTCACTGGCCACTCAGGTGTTTCCTTTCTTCCTGGTGGTGAAAATTGAATGAAGATTTGTGCACCTTGTGTCTTTCACTGTGTGCACACACACAACATGGTTGCTGGGGAAAAAATAAACATTACCATAATTAGGCAGTTGTGTGGGAAAAAAGAAGAAATAAAGAAACAGGAGAGTCAGTTATCCTGTTCACTCTGAGAGCTGGCTCTGAGGGAGCTGGATTAATGTCAAGAACTCTCTGTGTAAATAAAGGGTGGCTGGGGACAAGATATTGGTCTCTGTGGAATTATTTCACTTATGTTATAAGGGATAATGTGAGGATTGCCACAGCTGCTGGAGGTAAAATCAGATTAAGTTATACAATTTATTTGTTGTTTTTGTTTTACTTTATGTGAAACTAGTTGCTTATGTTACATAGTAAGTCTGTCAAGATATTGCAATCTTTTCAGCAAATGCATTCAATTGCCATGTTTGTAACCCTGGGTCTTCATTGTCTCCAATATCCAGAGTGAATACCATTGCCAGGATCTGAAGCCCTCACTGTTTCTAACACCCAGAGGCTCACTTTCACCAACAGCCTGAGAGTTCACTGGCTCTGATACCCAAAGGCTCACTATCTACAATATCCTGAGGCTTAATGTCTCCACTGCTTTAAAGCATCGCTGTCTCTAATACCTACAAATCTCACTGTCCCCAATATCTTTGACTGTCTCCAATATCTCAAAATCTCATGATCTCTTAAGTCCAGATGCCTCATTGTATCTAAAATCCTGAAGTCTCACCATCTCTAATACCCAAGTCTTCTCAAAGTCTCTAATACTGGGTCCAATACTCCGATGGCTCTGAGGACATTATCCAATACCCAGAATGCTCACAGTATCCAATACCTGTGGTTCTCAATGTATTCAATGTTCAGAACCCGCAGTGTATCCGACGCTCAGGGTTCTCTGCGTTTCCAAAATACCATCAGTCTACAGTGTGACCAATATTAGAGAGCTCACAGAATCCAACATTTGGATACTGAAGTATTTACAAAACCCAAAGCCCTCAGTTTTTCCAATAGCTGGATCACTCAGTGTTGACAAAATCAGGCACAGTCAGTGTGCCCTATACTTGGACATTCAGTATTGTAGGGTTTTGGTTTTGCATGCAGTAATTTGCTGATTTTAAGTAGTTCAAATCACCCTAAATCCCTGGTTCTAGACTTTGGACTTGTTTAGGGAATGTGAAATGAGGAAGGCAGTAGATAAGTGTTTCAGGTAAAATAATCTCTGTTTATTTACAATACAAAAAGTAAGTGGGACACAAAAAGTATAGGTAAATGCATTCAACAGGGAAATTGACACAATCAAGTATGCAGAGGACAGTAATTAAATACACGATTAAATTACACACAGATTAAACACAGTTAGAACCTAAACAGCAGTTTTAATCACAGCAACTTTAATCAGGCTTCCCACCTTTGGGGTCCCTGCACTGTTATCACCTGCCTTCCCCTCCTTGCTAGCTAGGCCAGAAACTTTGGGGTTTTGGGAGTTTCAGCTCACCACTGGGGAAAACACAGTTTTTAAAGTGCCAGTTTGCTCAGGCTCTCGCTGTTGGTTCTCTCAGTTTGGAATAAGTCTATGTCTGGAATCTCTTGCTTGGAGAGTGCTTGGTTGGATTCCCCCCTCTTGGATGTCCTTTGTCACGATGATGCCCTTGGTCTGTCTTCCCAATTCAGCTTCTCTGTTTGACCTCTGTGGTTCTTGGTTCCAAAGCTGCTAGTTGGGGCTGGAAGCCTGTGGGGATGCTGTTCTCTGTGGAAGCTTGTTGTTGAAAAGACTCTCCTCCAGCTAAGATTAGGGTTGGCAATTATACAGACTGTGGTCCCTGTTATCTCCTCTCAAATCTGTGTTGATGTGGGAGATGCCAGTGTCGGACTGGGTAGGACAAAGTTAAAAATCACACAACGCCAGGTTATAGCCCAACAGATTTAGTTGGAAGTATTAGCTTTTGGAGCGCTGCTCCTTCATCAGGTAACTTGGAACAGGATAATAGGGCACAGAATTTATAGCAAATGATCTTTTACTCTGAGGAAGGAGCAGTGCTCCAAAAGCTAGTACTTCCAAAATCAGTTGGACTATAACCAGGTGTCATGTGATTTTTAACTCAAGTCTGTGTTGTCCTTGTGTTTCTGGTGTTCCCTTTGAGGCCAGTTGGCTTTCTGATATTTCAGAGTGTTTGTGAATGTATTTTGATTGAAGTTGAATGCCCAGTATCTCTGAGCCTCCATACTGTCTGAGTTGGGTAGCCCAAGATGCAAAACTTAGTTTTGTTCTAAAGTGTTAGCTTTGGTTGATTGTTTTCTTGGAGCGGAGGTGTAATTTGGAATTCCAGGTTGAAAATTAGCCCCAGACAGATATCATTCTGGCTCTGTGTGTATTTGTTGCAATCTGAGCTCAGGATTTTGACAGTATTTTAGATATTAGAGAAGTCCAGGGTCTTGGCCAGCATTTTAGATAATGGGAATTTTTGTGCAATCCTACAATGTATCCAATAGCTGGATCACTCAGTGTTTACAAAAACTGGAGCCATCAGTATATGCTATACTCAGGCTGTCAATCTCTCCTTTACATAGATCCTCCATGTATCCTACAGATGGATCCTTCAGTATCGATAGCCAAATCCCATGGTGGCTACAAAATCTGAAGCCGCCAGTGTATTCTATACTCAGACCTTCAGTGTATCCAACAGCTGGGGCCCTCAGTTCGCACTTGTGTACACACAGCACATGGCGTCCTTAAAGGTGAACTCTCTTATCAACAAGTTCTTTGTGACATCCTGCTCCTCTCCAAAATAAAGTTAAAGCATTTAAAATAACAAGTGGGCCTCTGAAAAGTTTATTTAATTTGCTGATAAGTCCTGTCTATGTTGTCATTTTATTTTGTCTTTCATGGGTCGCAGTTGTTGTTGAAAACTTATTTAACTTGACACTCTAAAGTCAAGTTATGTCCCAAATTAGTCAATGATTGATCTCATTCCTCAAACTATTTTGAGTAGTTAAATGTTCTTGATATTAATTGTTCTGTTCCTTTCGAACCAGTTAAGTTTGATACTATACTTTTGATTTTACAACCTGAATTCTTCTAATATTATGAACATTTTAGCCTTCTGTTAGTATATTTTCTCCTTTACACCTTGCTCTAATAACCATCCATCATCTCCAACTTGTTTTTCTGCCATTAAAGCCTGGACATCTCCACTTCCTGTGGAGGATTTGGATCCTATTACATCTTGTATGAGTTTCTTCACGAGAGCATCATTGCTGGCACTTATTTCTGGGAGTATGGTCTGTAATGTTTGACAGCTCCCTATTACGTGTGCTATGTATCTCCACCAGTTTTAGCACTTCTGTCAATTCTCCAGTGCTGCTTTAAATTTAAATTAATGGTTCTCTTGCTGCTCCTGTGGAACCTGATCTGTCTCATGTAAGTTGCTCCAGACCTTCCTCAATCCAGCAACCTTTTCTTTGGATTGATGATAAAGAACTTGTAGTTCATCCTGCTTCGTTTATTTCTCTTCCAGTTCTTCATTCACGTTTGAAAGCTGAACAGAGGTACAATAGTCAGGTGACTTCCAGGATTGTTACAGAAATATTGATACTTTCCATGAACATAGCTTCCACGTTTCAAGTATTTATCTAAGTTTAAACCTAGCCAGACTCTGCAAATTATAAATATCAGAGTCAGGTATTGGATGATGAACTTCCCATTGAAACCAGACAGGCTTGGAAATGCCTGGCCAGGTGCTAATAGCCACCTTGTTTCAGAATGAGCCATTGTTCACACCTCCAGTGAACCTGCTTTGGAAGAAGAATGGTATGCAGACTTGGTGGCACTCTGCTCAGTGAGAAGCTAGAGGCACAGTGTGACAAGGGCAGCACTAGTCAGTTGAAGGTTCAAAGACATATTCTGAGACCTCCAAATATAGAAAGTAGTCACCTTCGTGCCCCCACCCCACTGGTATTGGACACAGACCATAGAAACTTCGAAAATGATATAAAATGGAATTTTAACGGGGCAACCTAGAGACCCAGCATGCTCTGCTTTTCCACCATCTTCAGTAATGTCTCCGGAGACCACCTTAAACTGGCAGCTGAGCTACACAGTATCTCCAGCTCCTTTTACCTCGTGGCGAGCACCTTCAGATTGAGCAGACCCAGGAAGATCACCTCAGTGAGATGACCCAAAGAACCAGCCCTAGATGAGAGATGGGAAACCTAAATTGATGACTGCAGATCCTGAAATATCAGTCAACTCTCAAAGAGTGAGGAACAGCCTGTTCCAGCCTTATTGAATGGGTATCATCTTTCAGACAAACTGTTCAAATGCAGTGGAAGGGATCTGTGGATAGGGTGTGGGGAAACCTCAGAAGGGCATGTCATAAGGAGATAGCCAGTGTAGATTTACAATTGTTTATTTAGAGACTTAAAACTGTTTACTGAAGAGTCCTATGAAGAGACTGATAGAGTTCGACAGAGTTTAATTAAAGCACAATAGTATATTCTGATAAATTTTATTTTTCCTTGATGTGTTAATAAAATTGCGTTGGACCTCCCCTGACTCTTGTCCTCTTTGTCAATGTCACCACGTAATGTGCCTGAGTTAAAAAGGGTTACTACAAACTGGTCAAAGTTAGGATATATTTACCCACCTTTCACTTGACAATAGGAGCCCCGAAAGATTTCATCATCTTATGAGATGGTATTCTCAACATGTGGGGAGAAAGTGAGGTCTGCAGATGCTGGAGATCAAAGTTGAAACTTTATTGCTGGAACAGCACAGCAGGTCAGGCAGCATCCAGGGAACAGGAGATTCGACGTTTCGGGCACAGGCCCTTCTTCAGGAATTCATGTATCCAGAACTAATTTATATTTCACATCCTATTTCTCTCTAAGGGAGAGTCTTGAGATTGAAGATCCACTAATACAGAAGAAAAGAGTGTTCCATTCTTCTCTTATATTCAATTCTGTAAGTGTTCCTTGAATAGTGAGGTGCTGCACTTTGTGCTGTGTCCCTGATGTTGTGCTGCCTCAATAGACTGTGACTCCTACAAAGTCTGACATCCTGGTATACCTGCAATTGCTGGTCCAGTAGTGTCTACTGTGCAGAATATCTGTGATGTTTGGGTACATTGTTTATACTTGCTCTCTAGCATCATTGATCCTGCATACAGAAATGGCAGACTGTTGCATTTCTGAAAAAGATACATTTTGATGAAGCTTTTCATCTTGCACTCATCAGGACAATTGACAAGAAATGCCAATCCAAGGTTTGAAATTTGAACCTAACTCCTTGGTGCACATTGAGTATCGGCAGGACTACTTAAAACAGAGCATATGAAATTCCAATTAACTCTCTGGCTCAAACTGTCCAACTTCAATGTTAACATTTCACACCTCATCTAACCCACATTATGGAAATGGGCTCCAGAATTTCTGAATCCTTTAGGAGCTGCTAATAATAAGCTTATAGCTCATACCAAAACTCCAACCACTAAGTTCACCAAACAATAACAATTATGCAGTAGCCAAAAACTGCCTGAACCTAAAAGATTTAGCCTACGTTGTTTTAAAAGAGATTTTTGTTATATTTCATGTTTATTATATTTATAAGACCTTACCAATTTATTGAAGAACAGTGTCTTTTTATTTTTATGCCTGTTTACTTCCTTCCTCCTTACCAGCCAAGGTCCCAGATACAGCTTCACAGTGGCTCAGTGGTTAGCACTGCTGTCTCAGAGCACGAGGGACTTGTGTTCAATTCCAGCCAGAGGTGACTCTATGGGATTTGCACATTCTTCTTGTGTCTATATAGGTTCCCTCCTCCAATCCAAAGATTAGATTCCCCACAGTATGAAAACAGGATCTTCGGCCCAACAAGTCCACACTGACCCTCTGAAGAGTAACCTACCCAGACCCATTCACCTACCCTGTATTTACCCGTGACTAATGCATCTAATACTCTGGGCAATTTAGCCTGGCAAATTCACCTAACCTGCACATCCTTGGACTGTGGGAGGAAACCAGAGCACTCAGAGTAAACCCACGCAGACACAGGGAGAACATGTAAACTCCACGCAGACAGTCACCCAGGTTCCTGATGCTATGAGGCAACCGTGCTAACTACTGAGCCACCATGCCACCCTTGAGGTTAGAAGTGTTGTTTTGTAAATTTTAATTGGGAGTTTTATCGGACTAGTATTATAGAAGGGAAGGTAACAGACAGGTTAGATTAAGGAATGGTAAATAGTTGTTAGTTAATTATTCTGTTATACTTTAAGAAATAAAGTTGTTAATTTTTACTTTAATTTGTTCTTGGCCACTCGAATTTTACAAATTACTGCTTGGGATAAATCTTTTCTGTGTTGTTAGTTTTAAATTTAGCAGGAGGGTTTACCCCATGTCGTAATAGATGACTTTAACTTAATATTGATTGGAACCTCCTTAGTTCAAATAGTTTGGATGGAGCAGTTTTTGTCAGGTGTGTCCAGGAAGTATTCCTAACTCAATGTGTAGATAGGCAGACTAGAGGGGAGGCCATATTGGATTTAGAGCTTGGTAATGAACTAGGTCAGGTGTCAGATCTCTCAGTGGGAGAGCATTTCGGTGATAGTGATCACAACTCCCTGACCTTTAGATATTCACGGAGAGGAATAGAAACAGACGGTATGGGAAAGTATTTAATTTGAGGAGGGAATTACAATGCTATTAGGGAGGAACTGAGTTGTCTAAACTGGGAACAGATGTACTCAGGAAAATGCAAGACAGAAAAGTGGAGATTGTATCAGGAGCACTTGCTGATAGTGCTGGATAGGTTTGTCTCACTGAGGCAAGGAAGGAATGGTAGGGTGAAGTAACCTTGAGTGACAAGGGATGTGGAACATCTTGTCAAGAGGAAGAAGGAAACTTACTTAAGGTTGAGGAGGCAAAGATCGGATAGAACTCTAGAGGGTTACAAGGTAGCCAGGAAGAATGGACTTAGGAGAGCTGGAAGGGAGACTGAAAAAGCTTCAGTGGGTAGGATTAAGGAAAACCCTAAGACTTTCACACTTATATGAAGAACAAGTGTATGGCCAGAGTGAAGGTAGAGCCGGTCAGGGATAGTGGAGGGAACTTGTGCCTGGAGTCGGAAGAGATAGGGGAGGTCCTTAATGAACACTTTGCTTCAGTATTCATGACTGAGAGGGACCTTGACGTTTGTGAAGACAGAGTGAAACAGGCTGATATGCTTAAACAAGTTGGTGTCAAGAAGAAGGATGTGCTGAAAACTTTGAAAAACATAAAAATTAGATAATCCCCCGGGCCAGAAGGGATAAACTCAATGTAACTCCAGGAAGCAAGGGAAGTGATTGCTGCTCCTTTGGCAATGATCTTTGCACCCTCACTGTCCACTGGAGTAGCACTAGATAACTGGAGGGTGGCAAATGTTTTTAACTAGTTCAAGAAAGGGAATAGCGATAATCCTGCGAATTACAGACCAGTCAGTCTCACGTATGTGGTGGGGAACTTATTGGAGAGGTTTCTGAAAGACAGGATTTATGAATACTTGGAAAACCATAGTTTGATTAAAGATAGCCAGCATTGCTTTGTGAAGGGCAGGTCATGCCTCACAAGCCTTATATAATTCTTTGAGGATGAGATAAAAAATAATGATGAAGGTAGAGCAGTGGATATGGTGTACATGGATTTTAGCGAGGTGTTTGATAAAGTTCCCCTTTGTAGACTCATTCAGAAAGTAAGGAGGCATGGGATACTTGGAAACTTGGCTGTCTGGATACTGAATTGGCTGGCCCATAGAAAACAGAGAGTGGTAGTAGATGGAAAGTATTCATCCTGGAGCTCAGTGACCGGTGGTGTTTGCAGGGATCTGTTCTGGGACCTCTGTATTTGTGATTCTTATAAATTACTTGGATGAGGAAGTGGAAGGGTGGGTTAGTAAGTTTGCCACTAACACAAAGATTGGTAGAGTGGTGGATAGTGTGGAGGGGCAGCTGTAGGTTGCCATGGGGCATTGGCAGGATGCAGAGCTGGGCTGAGAAGTGGCAGATGGAGTTCAACCTGGAAAAGTGTGAAGTTATTCATTTTGGAAAGTTGAATTGAATGCAGAATACAGGGTTAAAGGCAGGATTCTGGCAGTGTAGTGGAACAGAGGGATCATGGTGTCTAGGTCCATAGATCCCTCAAAGTTGCCACCCAAGTTCATAGGGTTGTTAATAAGGCATATGGTGTGTTAGCTTTCATTTGCAGGGGGATTGAGTTTAAGAGCTGCGAGGTTATGCTGCAGCTCTGTAGAGCCCTGATTAGACCATACTTGGAATATTGTGTTCAGTTCTGATCACCTCATTATAGGAAGGATGTGGAAGCTTTAGAGAGGGTGAAGAGGATGTTTGCCAGAATGCTGCCTGCACTGGAGGGCATGTCTTATGAAGAAAGGTTGAGGGAGCTAGGACTTTTCTCAATAGAGAGAAAAGGGATGAGAGATGACTTGATAGAGGTGTACAAGATGATGAGATGTATAGATAGGGTGGATAGCCAGAGACCTTTTACCCAGACAAGGGGACATAATTTTAAAGTAATTGGAAGAAGGTTTAGGGGAGATGTCAGAGGTCCTTTCTTTACTCAGAGAGAGGTGAGTACATGGACTGCACTGCCAGTGGTGATAGTAGAGTCAGATACATTAAGAACACTTAAGTGACTCTTGGATAGGCACATGGTTAATAGTAAAATGTGGGCTATTAGGTTAGTTTGATCTTAGAGTAGGATAAAAGGTTGGCACAACAGCAAGAGCCAAAGGGCCTGTACTGTTCTATGTTCTATGTTCCAGAAATATGTTTTCTGTATCTTTCCATTATTCTACTACAGCATGGCTGTTAGAGGCCAGGTTTTCCTGCTTTGTCTATGGTTGATGACACCAATTCAATATTTAAAGATAGAGAGATAATATGATTTCATTGAGGCCTTGGATATGACCAGGGTCATTGTGAAACATGCCATTCAAATACTCAAGTTTCACTTCCAGTACCTGGGCAAGTCAGGGCTGAGGCCAGCTCCGCAATCCAACAAGAGGTGTAGAATTCCTGCATCTTGTGACTTGTTCCCTGATTAGGCATCGTCGAAGGATTGAGAGTTCTAACACAGAAGGAATGGAGGAAGAAGGTAATGGAGACCAATTCTTTTGTTATTCACAGGAAAAGGAAACTATGTGAAAGTAGCCTTCCTCTCTGTTGCCAGCAGCACATAATTCAGCAATGGCATCACCACAAAATTGTTTCATAAGTGAGGCTAGACCCTAAATGGATGGAACAATGAAAGCATTCAATTAATTGATAAAACGTTGGTAGATCCATGGATATACCAGCATCCAACTTCATATTTTGACTGTGGATTCTGTAATAATACCCTCACCTAGATGAAGTTAAAAATCACACAACACCAGATCATGATTTCTAACATTCTCTCAACTATCTTTGAATCTGACTATTTCCTGTACTCTTTTCAACTGCTCTTGTAAATAACTCCAGCGTAGAGGATGGATGTAAAATGAAAGAATCATGGCTTCTGATGTGGAAGTGAACATCCACATAATGAATCTGCATTTCTGATCACCTATTGCTGATATATTGATAAAGATGATGCTTGTACAATTCATGAATATTGTGATCAGGAGCCTGAATAACAATATGGATGTCATTCATAATTTTCTGGAGTCTGTGAAATCATATCAACTAAAAGAATTGCAGTACATTGCCATAACGTTATGTTTCTATAAAGAAGATAGTGTTTAACCTGAAAATTGACAAATCTGTGAATTAGCATGTCCTTCAGGAAGAAACAAATGGTGCAGAAGTTTAGAACCAAGTTAACCTAAACTGACACTAGCATTGTTTTCTCTGAGGTGGAAATTGAATACATGTCAATTTGTAACACATTGCACATTTTGACACTGTTTATTTCATAAATTTTGTGAAGAAAATTCTTTTAGAAGAATATTGATAAGAAAAATCTTGGTAATCTTACCAGTGTGAGAAGGTTCAATGTTACCACATTGCTTGTAGCACAAGTGAATAGAACTGGGCTTCTCTTCAAATCTAAATCTCTTCCAGCTAAAGAGAACAGATACAGGAACAGCACAATGCTGAAGACTAAAGACAACTTTACAATTGTTTTGGAACATAGGGGCAGCATGGTGGCTCAGTTGTTAGCACTGCTGCCTCACAGTGCTAGGGATCCAGGTTCAATACCCGCCATGGGCAACTATCTGTGTGAAGTTTGCACATTCTCCTCGTGTCTGCGTGGGTTTCCTCCGGGTGCTCCGGTTTCCTCCCACAGTCCAAAAGATGCGCAGGTTAGGTAAATTGGCCGTGCTAAATTGCCCATGGTGTAGAGGAATGGGTCTGGGTGGGTTGCTCTTCAGAGGGTCAGTGTGGACTTGTTGGGCTGAACAGCCTGTTTCCACAGGGAATCTAATCTAAACATTTAAAAGTCAAGGCATTTAATTTTTTACAAACATTTCCTGAAGGGAGAATGAATAAAATTATTGAATATAATATAATAGAAACATATCTCCTAATATGAATAAGAATAAGCCAGGACATTGCAGTTTCAAAGAAGAATCACAATGAATTCAAAACATGAACAAAAATACATAGCTCTTGTATTATTCCGAAATAGCTTGTGGTGAGTTTAATTAATACCTTAGCCAATTCCATAAGACCATAGGATATAGGAGCAGAATTATGCCAGTCAGTCCATCAAGTCTGCCCCTCCATTCTATTATAGAAGACAACCAGGAAGCTGGAAGAGTTAGACCAATCCCTTTCCAGCCCCGCCTCCTCCCTTCTATCCCTCTAACCGACCCCTACTTCCAACTTTCAACCGGATTCATTCTTCCCATCGACTAACCAGGTCGTACCTACCTATTCACCTATCAGCACCTCACTACCTCACCACTCCACCCCTCTCCCCACCCACAACCCTTCTGTCCCGCCCCCTTTATCTGCAGCTCCCCCTACCACCACCTCCATTCCTGAAGAAGGGTTATACATGAAACATCGACTTCTCCACCTCCTGATCCTGCCTGGCTTGCTGTGCTCTTCCAGACTCCTGCTTGTTTACTTAGGATTCTACCATCTGCCAAGTCTTTGCCTCCATTATAGCTGACATATTTTTCAACCCCATTCTCCTGCCTTTTCCGCATAACCTTTGATCCACTTACTAATCAAGAACCTATCTATCTCTGTCTTAAAAATACCCAATGACTTAGTCTCCACAGTCTTCTGTGACAATGCGTTCCACAGATTTACTATCCTCTGGCTGAAGAAATTCCTCTTCATCTCAGTTCGGAAGTGTTTACATCTCTAGTTTTCTTGTCTCTTTGCAAATTTGCAAATGGCTGAGATAATAGTACAGAGATTACAACCTTTGAAATCCTTTATTTTTAAAATTAAATAAGATAATTTTATTCCTACTTTCCCAAACAGGAGCTCTTGCCTACTCTAGCCTATATTGCTAGTGCCAACATGGACCACAACAACTGGATCCTCATACTCCTTCTCCAGTACCCTTTCAAGCTGACTCAAGATGTCCTACAAGTTGGTACCATGGTGCTCTTATATTTAATAGAACATAGAACATTACAGCGCAGTACAGGCCCTTTAGCCCTCGATGTTGCGCTGACCTATCATACCAATCTGAAGCCCATCTAACCTACACTATTCCATATACGTCCATATGCTTGTCCAATGACGACTTAAATGTACTTAAAGTTGGCGAATCTACTACCGTTGCAGGCAAAGCATTCCATACCCTTACTACTCTCTGAGTAAAGAACTACCTCTGACATCTGTCCTATATCTATCACCCCTCAATTTAAAGCTATGCCCCCTCGTGCTCACCGTCACCATTCTTGGAAAAAGGCTCTCCCTGTCCACCCGATCTAACCCTCTGATTATCTTATATGTCTCTATTAAATCACCTCTCAACCTTCT
>NC_057721.1:30119023-30127006 GCF_004010195.1 Chiloscyllium plagiosum
GCTCCCGCACTCTACAGCTTCCTCCCTGTCTGACAGGTACATACTTATCTAGGACACACAGGAGCTTTTCCTTGAATAAGCTCCACATTTCTAATGTGCCCATCCCGTGTAGTTTCCTTCCCCATCCTATGCTTCCTAAATCTTGCCTAATTGCATTGTAATTGCCTTTCCCCCAGCTGTAACTCTTGCCCAGTGGTATACACCTATCCCTTTCTATCACTAAAGTAAACATAACAGAATTGTGATCGCTATCAACAAAGTGCTCACCGACTTCCAAGTCTAACACCTGGCCGGGTACCAAATCTAATGTGGATTCGCCCCTAGTTGGCCTGTCTACATACTGTGTCAGGAAGCCCTCCTGCACACACTGGACAAAAACTGACCCATCTATAGTACTCATACGAAAGTGTTCCCAGTCAATATTTGGAAAATTGAAGTCCCCCATGACAACTACCCTGTCTCTCTCACTCCTATTGAGAATCATCTTTGCTATCCTTTCCTCTACATCTCTGGAACTATTCGGAGGCCTATAGAAAACTCCCAACAGGGTGACTTCTCCTTTCCTGTTTCTAACTTCAGCCCATACTACCTCAGTTGACGAGTCCCCAAACATCCTTTCTGCAATTGTAATACTGTCCTTGATGAACAATGCCACACTCCCCCTCTTTTACCATCTTCTCTGTTCTTACTGAAACATTTAAATCCTGGAACCTGCAACAACCATTCCTGTCCCTGCTCTATCCATATCTCCACAATGGCCACAACATTGAAGTCCCAGCTACCAATCCATGCTGCAAGTTCACCCACCTTATTCCGGATGCTCCTGGCATTGAAGTAGACACACTTCAAACCAACCTCTTGCATGCCGGTGCCATCTTGCGTCCCTGAAGCTTGATTTTGGACCTCCCTACTCTCAACCTTTTCTATACTCGAACTACAATTTTTGTTCCCATCCCCCTGCTGGTTTAGTTTAAACCCACCCCAATAGCCTTAGCGAATTTCCTCCCCAGGATATTGGTGCCCCTCTGGTTCAGATGAAGACCCTAGCACGTGGCACGGGCAACAAACCAGAGACAACAACCCTGTTCATCCTAGCTCTAAGCTTCAATCCTAGCTCCCTGAATTTCTGCCTTAAATCCCCATTTCTCTTCCTACCTATGTCGTTGGTGCCTATATGGACCATGACTTGGGGCTGCTCCTCCTCCCCATTAAGGATCCCAAAACACGATCAGAGACATCACGAACCCTGCACCTGGGAGGCAACACACCAACCGTGAGTCTCTCTCATCCCCTCAGAACCTCCTATCTGTACCCCTATGGAGTTCCCAATGACTACTGATCTGTTCCTCTTCCCCTTTCTCTTCTGAGCAACAGGGACAGACTCTGTGCCACAGCCCTGTGCCACACTGCTTTCCCCTGGTAAGTTGTCCCCCCAACAATATCCAAAACGGTATACTTATTGTTGTGGGGAATGGCCTGCACTGCCAGCCGGTTCCCTTTTCGTCCTCTGACTGTAAGCCATTTGCCTTTTTCTTGTACCTGAGAAGTGACTACCTCCCTTTAACTCCTCTCAATAACCCCCTCTGCCTCCTGAATGATCCGAAGTTCATCCAGCTCCAGCTCCAGTTCCTTAACGCGGTTTTTGAGGAGCTGGATTTGGGTGCACTTCCCGCAGATGTAGTCAGCAGGGACACTAGTGGTGATCCTTACCTTCCACATTCTGCATGAGGAACATTCAACTGCGCTAACCTCCATTCCCACTATTCTAAATTCCCAAAGAGACTGTTGAAAAAATAAGGAATAAAAAAAACTCTTTACCTTACGAAAAAATAAGGAATAAAAAAAACTCTTTACCTTACCAATCTGGCGCACAGGTCCTTTTCCTTTGGTTAGAGGAGGAGGATGGGTGGGAGACACTACCCGAGTAGTGTTTCGGGTAACACAACCACACAAATATATGACTTCCCAGAAGTCCTTCGCTCCTCCCTCGCACCTCTCGGCAAATGGAGGCCCGACTCGCGAGGTAAGTCTCTTTTAATGCGGGAAAATGCACCCTTCCCGGCAGCCCTCGCTTCACCACTCCTTCTCTCCTCGCCGCTCTGGCAAAAATTTAATATCAAGATCAGCAAGCATTTTTCAAATATTTTTATTTTTCCTTTCCATTTCTTCCTGTCCTTCTTTGGTATCACATTTAGTGGTTTGCTGCTTCATTATCAAAGGATACAGTATCATTGTGCATCATCTTCTGAACATGTACACTATTTTTGACTTTCTATCGAATGACACCAAAAGAAAATTAAAATAAAAATAGAATGATTTATATTTCATAATTGCACAGCAGTTAAAAATATACTGGAAGGCCATTTTTAAGAATGTCCTAGATACTGTTGATGTATTACATTGAAAATATTCTGCTACTCTCTGTCTACAATTTCCAAATGAATAAATCAATCACCAGCTTTCTTTCTGGGGTATTTAACTTTTATTATTAATACTCAAGCTTGGCATTTGGAATAGGTAGGTTTGAAAGTGTCAAATTTAATGTAAGTATGAGAAGAAATTGAGTTTTGATTTTATTTGTCAATAATTCTGCAGTATATTATATTTGTTAATGAAAAATGACAACCCAACAAAAAAAATCTACCTATCAATTGTATAAAGTTGATCAGAATCATTTAAGTCTGCATGCAATATTAACTAGTATTCCAGAGCTTCACAAATGGCAAAGGTTTTCTCTGATTTGGCATCAGGAAAAGCTTCTCCATGAGATATACATTGCCAGATGTGTTTTCAAATGGATTCTGTACATATTGCTACAGGTGTCATTGTTATATCCTTGAGATATGCAAATTACACATTTCAAACTTATTAATGAATGTTAATTTCAGACAAGTGGAATATATGTCAAACAGTCAGAGAGTCAGAGAGATTTACAGCACGGCAACAGACCTTCCAGTCTGACTCATCCATGCCGATCAAATATGCTCGTTAAATCGAGTGCCATTTGACAGCATTTGGTCCATATCTCTCTAAACCCCTCCTGTTCATATACCCATCCAGATTCCTTTTAAATGTTGTAATTGCACCAGCCTCCACCACTTCCTCTGGCAGCTCATTCTATACCGCCACCACCCTCTGCATGAAAATGTTGCCCCTTAAATCCCTTTTATATCTTTCCCCTCTCACCTTAATCCTATGCCCTCTAATTTTGGACTCCCCACCCCAGGGAAAAGACTTTTGTCTATTTATCCTATCCATGCCCCTCATGATTTTGTAAACCTCTATAAGGTCACCCGTCAGCCTCCGACGCTCCAGGGAAAACAACCCCAGCCTGATCAGCCTCTTCCTCTGGCTCAAAACCTTCAACCGTGGCAATATCCTTGTAAATCTTTCTGAACCCTTTAAAGTTTCACAATCATTCCTGTAGCAGGGAGACCAAAATTGCACATAGTATTTCAAAAGTGGCCTATCCAATGTCCTGTACAGCCACAACATGACCGCTCCACTCCTTTACTCAATGCACTGACCAACAAAGGCAAGCATACCAAACACCTTCTTCGCTATCCTTTCTACATGTGACTCCACTTTCAAAGAGGATTTTGTGGCAACATCACTGGTGATAATAACATTCAATTAAACTGTAATGAAGGAGCATGAAACAATAAGACTGGAAAGATGGGCTGTTTTCTTCCTGATGGCTTAACGAGTATTGGAACTACCCAGTGTGGTTTCAGGCCATAGAAACTTTGGGGAGACAAAACAATTGCAGATGCTGGAATCCAAGGTAGACAAGCAGGATGTTAGAAGAACACTGCAAGCCAGGCAGCATCAGGAGGTGGAGAAGTCAATGCTTCGGGTGTAACCCTTCTTTAGGACTGGGGGTGGATGCAAGGGGAGCTGCGGATAAAGGTGGGTGGGGTTTGGGGGAGGAGTTTGCAATAGGGTTGGTGAGGCAGGATTAGGTAAACACAAGTAGAGGGTATGACCTGGTTGGTCAATTGGAGGAATTCATCTGGTTGGTAGCTGTAAGGAAGGGCCAATGAGAGGAATGTGAGGGAGGGGGAGGGTTGGGAGTTGAAATTCCTTAATGATTCTGCTAATCCCCCTCCATAACATTGGTTAATGATCAGTGGAACATCTATGAAAACAATGAAGAACTTATTGTAAAGGTAAAGTTGCCATCGTCCTACATGATCATCTGACTGCTGTCTCCATTGAGAGAGACAGACAGAGAGACACACACAACTGGTGGTGGTGTAATCAGGGGATTACTATGCCTCCAGTGATGGGAGAAATTGAGGACAAACATGCCTAGATAGAGAAAAAAGGTTTTGTGGTCATCTTTGGTGTGAGGAAGTTCCAACAGTACCTTTGCAGATGGGAATTTGTCAAAGTAACAGATCATAAACCCCTATTAGGGCTACTGAAGGAAGACAAGCCAGTGCCGCCCATAGCTTCTGGTAGAATTCAGTGTTAGGCCCTTATTCTCAGTGCACACAAGTTAGAATACCGCCCAGGAAGCCGAGTGCCTAATGTAGATGCCTTGAGCTGCCTCCCACTGATAGATACTCCACCAGTGGTGCCTTTCTTGGAAAAGTCCATTTTGATTTAAACTTCCTGGACACTCTTCCAGTCACGGCTGACAATATCTGACTGTAGACATAAAACGATCCTATCCAAGTGAAACTAAAACAGGTGGTGATAATGGGGGAAGCAGAAGAGCTACCACAACCAGGATTGAAGCCTTTCTGGACCTGTTGAGACCAGATCATTGTAGAGGATGGCATATTGCTATGGGGAGCGAGGATCCCAAATAAAGGTCATCACCAGATACTGGCCTAACTCCACCGGGGAATCCAGGGTTTTTCAAGATGAAGATATTGGCAAGAAGCTATGTCTAGTGGCTGGGGAAGAATGTCAACATAGCTGCATTTATGGGGAAGTGCCCAGAGTACCAACAAGGACAAAACTTGCCACCAGCACCCCCACATTCATGGGAATGGCCAAGTAAACCCTGGATTCAGTTACATGTTGACTATCCCAGTCCTTTCATGGGCTCAATGTTCCTGATCTTTGTGGATATGTTTTCAAAGTGGTTGGATGTGTGTAATGTTTGAGGAGAAAGTGAGGACTGCAGATGCTGGAGATCAGAGCTGAAAATGTGTTGCTGGAAAAGCGCAGCAGGTCAGGCAGCATCCAAGGAGCAGGAGAATCAACATTTCGGGCATAAGCCCTTCTTCAGGAATGTTTCCTGCTCCTTGGATGCTGCCTGACCTGCTGCGCTTTTCCAGCAACACATTTTCAGCTGTGTGTAATGTTCGTTTGGCAAATTGAGGGATGTTGATTGAGAAGCTGTGAGCATCATTTTTGATACACTGATTCCCAGAAGTACTGGTCATGGACAAAGGGAGTTCATTTACCAGCAGGGCATTTGAATATTTCCTAAAGTTGAATGGTTTTTGGCACATAAGGACAGCTCCATACCACCCATTGTCCAACGGTCTAGCAGAAACAATGGTCCAAAGATTCAAGGCAGGCTTAAAGAAGCAGCCTACGCTGTCAACTGATACCAATTGTCCCGGTTCCTGTTTGATTAGAGGGCCACCCCACACGCAACAACAGAGATAGCTCTCGCAGAGTTGTTGATGGAGAGAAGACTCTGCACCAAGTTAAACTTGATATTCCCAGACTTGGGGGAGAGGGTGGGATGGGGCGAGGGTGAAAATGCATCAGGAATGCCATCCGTGAAGTAAGAGAGACAATTTAATTCAGGGAATGACATTTGGTGCCGAATCATGGGACTGGCCCTGTACGAGGTCAGGTCCTATGACTTACAAAGTTTGGGTCAGTGATACAGTCCTGAACAAGCATGTGGATAACCTGAAAGCTGTTACCTTGCAAACAGAGAAGGTGCAAAACATTCCTGGCCCGTCAGAACAGCCAGTAGGCCTGGCAGAAATTGCAGATGCTCCGCCCCATCTAACGCTGGGCAAATCTCAGAATCCGAGATGGATGGAGCTACGATACCATTACTGCTGGAAGAAGAGAAGGAAACTCTCCGGGGATGCTTCGGATGCAAGGGATGGGCCATATTTCAGTACATGAAACCTGTGGTCTGAGTCCAAGTTGGGGGAAAGTGTCGCAAGAGAAGCTGAAATTGAAAGACCAGGCCTACATCCCTTGACTTAGGGTGGAGAGGGATAATAGACAATAGACAATAGGTGCAGGAGTAGGACATTCTGCCCTTCGAGCCTGCACCACCATTCAATATGATCATGGCTGATCATCCTTAATCAGTATCCTGTTCCTGCCTTATCTCCATAACCCTTGATTCCACTATCCTTGAGAGTTCTATCCAACTCTTTCTTAAATGAATCCAGAGACTTGTCCTCCCCTCCTCTCTGGGGCAGAGCATTCCACACACCCACCACTCTCTGGGTGAAGAAGTTTCTCCACACCTCTGTGTCCCCTGGTTCGGCACTCACCCATCAGCGGAAACATGTTTCCTGCCTCCAGAGTGTCCAATCCTTAAATAATTTTATATGTCTCAATCAGATCCCCTCTCAGTCTTCTAAACTCAAGGGTATACAAGCCCAGTCACTCCAGTCTTTCAGCGTAAGGTAGTCCCGCCTTTCCAGGAATTGACCTCATGAACCTACGCTGCACTCTCTCAATAGCCAGAATGTCTTTCCTCAAATTTAGAGACCAGAACTGCACACAATACTCCAGGTGTGGTCTCACCAGGGCCATGTACAGCTGCAGAAGAACCTCTTTGCTTCTATACTCAATCCCTCTTGTTATGAAGGTCAGCATGCTATTAGCCTTCTTCACGAACTGCTGTACCTACATGCTTACCTTCATTGACTGGTGTACAAGAACACCCAGATCTCTTTGTACTGCCCCTTTACATAAATTGATTCCATTTAGGTAGTAATCTGCCTCCCTGGTCTTGCCACCAAAGTGGATAACCATACATTTATCCACATTAAACTGCATCTGCTATTCATCTGACCACTCACCTAACGTGTCCAGGTCATCCTGTAATCTCCTAACATCCTCCTCACATTTCACCCTGCCACCCAGCTTAGTATCATCAACAACTTTGCTAATATTATTACTAATACCATCTTCTATATCATTAATATATATTATAAAAAGCTGCGGTCCTAGCACTGATCCATGCGGTACCTCACTAGCCACTGCCTGCCATTCCGAAATGGAGCCGTTTATCACTACTCTTTGTTTCCAGTCAGCCAACCAACTTTCAATCCAAGTTAGTACTTTGCCCCCAATACCATGCACCCTAATTTTGCTCACTAATCTCCTATGTGGGACTTTATCAAAAGCTTTCTGAAAGTCCAGGTACACTACATCTAATGGATTTCCCTCATCCATCTTCAGAGTTGCATCCTCAAAAAATTGCAGAAGATTAGTCAAGCATGATTTCCCCTTCATAAATCCATGCTGACTCTGACCTGTCCTGTTACCACTATCCAGATGTGTCATAATTTCATCCTTTATAATAGACTCCAGCATCTTTCCCACCACTGAGGTCAGACTAACTGGTCTATAATTTCCTGCTTTCTTTCTCCCACCTTTCTTAAAAAGCGGTACAACATTAGCCACTCTCCAATCCGCAGGAACTGATCCCGAATCTATCGAACTCTGGAAAATAATCACCAACGCATCCACGATTTCTCGAGCCACCTCCTTCATTACCCTGGGATGTAGACCATCAGGCCCCGGGGACTTAACAACCTTCAGACCTAACAGTCTCTCCAACACCAAATCCTGGCAAATATAAATTCCCTTAAGTTCAGGTCCTTCAGCCACTGTTACCTCAGGGAGACTGCTTGTGTCTTCCCCAGTGAACACAGATCTGAAGTACCAATTCAATTCTTCTGCCATTTCTTTGTTCCCCATAATATATTCACCCGCTTCTGTCTTCAAGGGCCCAATTTTAGACTTAACCATTTTTTTGCC
>NC_057721.1:30128174-30139112 GCF_004010195.1 Chiloscyllium plagiosum
CATTTAGGTAGTAATCTGCCTTCCTGTTCTTGCCACCAAAGTGGATAACCATACATTTATCCTCATTAAACTGCATCTGCCATGCATCTGACAACTTACCTAACTTGTCCAGGTCACCCTGTAATCTCCTAACATTAGATTAGATTAGATTAGATTACTTTCAGTGTGGAAACAGGCCCTTCGGCCCAACAAGTCCACACTGACCCCCTGAAGCGCAACCCACCCAGATCCATTCCTCAACACTTACCCCATCACCGAAAACTATGGGCAATTGAGCATGGCCAATTCACCTAACCTGCACATTTTTGGACTGTGGGAGGAAACCGGAGCACCCGAAGGAAACCCACGCAGACACGAGGAGAATATGCAAACTGCACACAGTCAGTCGCCTGAGGCTGGAATTGAACATCCTCCTCACATTTCACCCTGCCACCCAGCGTAGTATCATCAGCAAATTTGCTATTGTTATTACTAATACTATCTTCTATGTCATTAATATATATTGTAAAAAGCTGCGGTCCCAGCACTGACCCCTACGGTATCCCACTGGTCACTGCCTGCCATTCCAAAATGGAGCCGTTTATCACTACCCTTTGTTTCCTGTCAGCCAAACTATTTTCAGTCCAAGTCAGTACTTTGCCCCCAATATCATGCGCACTAATTTTGCTCACTAACCTCCATGTGGGACTTTATTAAAAACTTTCTGAAAGTCCATGTACACTACATCTACTTGATCTCCCTCGTCTATCATCAGAGTTACATCCTCAAAAAATTCCAGAAGATTAGTCAAGCATGATTTCCCCTTCATAAATCCATGCTGACTCTGACCTATCCTGTTACTACTATCCAGATGTGTCTTAATTTCATCCTTTATAATAGATTCTAGCATCTTTCCCACCACTGAAGTCAGACTAACTGGTCTATAATTTCCTGCTTTCTCTCTCCCACCTTTCATAAAAAGTAATGCAACGTTAGCCACCCTCCAATCCACAGGAACTGATCGCGAATCATTCAAACTCTGGAAAATAATCACCAACGCATCCACGATTTCTCGAGCCACCTCCTTCATTACCCTGGGATGTAGACCATCAGGCCCCGGGGACTTATCAACCTTCAGACCTAACAGCCTCTCCAACACCAATTCCTGACAAATGTAAATTCCCTTAAGTTCAGGTCCTTTAGCCACTGTTACCTCAGGGAGATTGCTTGTGTCTTCCCCAGTGAACATAGATCTGAAGTACCAATTCAATTCTTCTGCCATTTTTTTGTTCCCCGTAATATATTCCCCGGTTTCTGTCTTCAAGGGCCCAATTTTAGTCTTAACCATTTTTTTGCCTTTCACATACCTAAAAAAGCTTTTACTATCCTCCTTTATATTTTTGACCAGTTTACCTTCGTACCTCATTTTTTCTCTGCGTATTTCCGTCTTAGTAATCCTCTGTTGTTCTTTAAAAGCTTCCCAGTCCTCTGTTTTCCCACTTATCTTTGCTATGTTATACTTTTTCTCTTTTAACTTTATATGTTTCTTAACTTCCCTCATCAGTCATGTCCACCCATGCATTCTCCTAGGATCTCTCATCTTTTTTGGAATGAATTGATCCTGCAACTTCTGCATTATACACAGAAATATCCGCCATTGTTCCATCCCTGCTAAGGTATTGCACCATTGAACTTTGGCCAGCTCCTCCCTCATAGCTCCATAGTTCCCTTTATTCAACAGAAATATTGTCACTTCCGATTGTACCCTCTCCATCTCAAGTTGCAGATTGAAGCTTATTGTATTATGGTCACTACTTCCCAATGGCTCCTTCACTTCGAGGTCCCTGATCAATTCTGGTTCGTTGCACAATACCAGATCCAGAATTGCCTTCTCCCTGGTTGACTACAGCACCAGCTATAGTGATTGGGACCAGGTTGACCCTTGTTAACCTGGGCCTATCAGGAAAGCCTTGGCTGACCAATATAACCTGGACATTAGAATCCCCTCAGTTGAGGACATTGTGGGTTCTTTTTTTGAGACCTGATTACTGAACTGGTTGATTTACACAGCCAGTTTGTTACTGCTATTCCTTTTTGAGGAAAATAAATATAACCAGGAGATTAGAATCTCCTCAGTTGAGGACAGACTCCAAGCCAATCTACTGTGCACTAGTAAATAAAGGGTGACTCGGTGATGGGACCTGGCCTCTGCGCAGTTATTTCACCAGTCAACTGAGCTAACTGGCCCTCTGCTTTCTGTTAATTATTTCCTGTTTGTTTTACATAGGTATAGTCCCTCAATTCAGTTACTAATGAGAAAAGAAATGTCAGAAAGCTTTTTGATGGATTTATGTATACCGCTATTGCACAGTCACATTAATTCTGATCCAAGCAGAATGCAAATATTATGGTTCATGCTCATTTGGAGGATTTATTTTGACTATAAAATAGCTTTTGTATCCCATAGAGTGACACTTCTAAATATTGAAAAACAATCACAGCAGCAGCTGCAAGTATGTTTACTGTTGATTGTAACAATGAATTTTCACTGAAAATACTCAATCTGATAATTCTCAAAAATGGATGTGTAGAAAGTGGTGTGCAATTGACTTACTTCCGTTGAGTAAGCAGCAAGTACACATCATGTCATAAACTCATTTACTTGATACCTGCTTGCTGTTGGAATTATCAATGCAGCTGTTGATTGGCTTCACGTCTTTGGGAGGAGAACAAAATTGTATGAGCCTCAACCAACTTCAATTTAGGCTAAATAAAAATCGAAAGAAGTGTGGATGCTGTAAATCAGAAACAAAAACATATAATGTTGGAAAAGCACAGCAGCTCTGGTAGAATTTGTGAAGAGAAATCAGAGTTAACGTTTCAGTTTGCATTCTGAGGAAGGATCACTAGACCAAAAATATTAATTCTGATTTCTCTTCATAGATGTTGCCAGACCTGCTGAGCTTTTCCAGCAAATTATGTTTTTGTTTCAAATTAGGTTGCAATACATAAGGGGAAGGTAAATTGAGGTAGTCAGAAAAGCAAATCTTGTTCAGAAATGAGCAGTGGTAGTTGTCTCCATTATTACACCTGTTCCCCTCAGTTGCTTGCTTTTTACCTGATGGCAAAGGCCCTGCTCTCTTGATGGACAGACTGCATGATAAATTTGGACAATGGCAAATATTGATGGGCGCTCTGCTGAGTATTACCAAAGCAGTTCAGACTTTGGAAACATTGGATAAAAAGTCTGTATGATGACATTTCATGTCATGTACTTCATGATATAAATGTTGT
Organism: Chiloscyllium plagiosum; assembly: GCF_004010195.1. Classification (NCBI taxonomy): domain Eukaryota; kingdom Metazoa; phylum Chordata; class Chondrichthyes; order Orectolobiformes; family Hemiscylliidae; genus Chiloscyllium; species Chiloscyllium plagiosum. The sequence continues at coordinate 30,131,448 of NC_057721.1, forward strand.
CTCCTTGAAAAATTGCACATTGGTATGACAGGCCAGCTGGTTGGCAGGTGAGCTCCTCACCCCATAGGCAGCCTCTGTTTTTTTTGTGATGGATCAAGGACTGACGATACAGTGAACTGCTGCAGAATGAATGCTTCAGGACAGCAGCAAGGATGCCAGGCATTGTTCTGCCTAATGCAAACTGACTGGAATCCTTTCCATTTCTGGTATGTCTCAGCATTTGCATATAATGTTCATAAAGCAACATGTGTGTAGTCAATTGTCCCCTGAGGACATAAACAAGCTAAAAAATCTCATTGAACATGACGTTGTTGCAGTAAAAGCTCAGAAGAATCATACACAATTTAATCTTATGTCTTCGTAGCTATAGATGCCTTTGTTAAAGGACTGCAATCTATCATAGCAATCCAACAATCTGCTATCCAGTTCTGTCCTCAGTTTAGTGGCTATCCTTCTCCACAAGTTAGGTAGACAATAGGAAATGTTGCAAATATTACTTGCTACAACCTGGAAGAGACTGTGCATGAAGGTTCAAGGCCATCATCACCTTCACACTCACTGGAGAAAGAATCTCCATCCCATTCTGAGGCTGCAGTACTGGCTTGAGGGAATGGAATTTCATTTATATGTTCGATTGTCTCCCCACACACTGCCCCCACCCCATTCTCCACACACACACACAGATGCATTGACACACACACACACAGACACACACACAGACACACACATACAGTCACACACATACAGTCACACTCTTACACACAGACTCAAACACACACAGACACACTCTCACACACACATAAAGACACACACACTCACACACACGCACAGAAACTGACACACACAGACACACTCTCACACAGACACACTCACACACACACACTCAAGCACACACACTCACACAGACACATTCTGACACACACAGACACACACACACACAAAAGCGCTTCAAACTGTGGGATGTAAAGCCCAGTCCAGTAAACTCTTTTCTTGTAGTAACATTTTGCATAACACTTTATTGAATTTCTTTTTGAAATCCAAATGCAAAAATATTACTTGCTCTGCTTCTTATATTCTCAAATAATTAAATCAGCATGTCAAATATGATTTCCTTTTCATCAAGCAATGTTAATATGTATGTTTTTCTACTACCTCCTTGAATAGGAGAGTTTCACTTGCAGTTTTTGAATCTGCTGGACATGTCCAGAATTGCGGCAATCTAGGATTACAAACATTGGATCCACTATTTCCTGGACCACCACTTTTAAGACCCAAAGATGCAGAGCAACAGATCTGTCCTTAGTGCCATTAATTTTCCACGTGATAGTGTCTGTTTTAAGTTCCTTCACCCCTTTTGATCTTTTATTTGTGTTCACTATTCTCGGGATGCTTTCTGTGTATTCTTCTGTGAAGACTGCTATAAAATTGTTGTTCAAATTCTTTGCCATTTCCTTGATCCCAATTATTAACTTTTCAGTCTTTCTCCAAAGGAGGAATGTTTACTTTACCTGCTTTATTCTTACGGTACTTTAAATTCATATTTATTTTTGCATTATTTGTTCTCCCATTATTTCCGCTTAGTAATCCTTTACTGGTATAAGATTATGAACACTGAGTTTTATTGAAATCCCTTTGTATTATTTGATGTAGGAAAACGTAGAAATAATGCATAATATATATTGCTGTCAAAACAGAAGTATCCTGGAAAATGAGGTTAGACTTTCAGACACTCAGCATTCAAAATACTAAATTCTTGTAGAAACTTCAAATTTTTAGTGTAAGTCTAAAAGTGCAGACCTACAGGAGACCTTCTGAGATAAGAGACCAGGCAATGTACCTTCTGAAGAGAAAGCAGAAAAATGGTAAATATTGAGAAGTTTACGTGATTATGTTAAGACGTATACAGTTAACATGGAAATATATGATTGAAAAAACAATGTACAGTTCCTGACCACTAAAGTGCGGAGTCTGTTTAGGTACAAAAGTGTTAATTTGAAAAGAAGCGTGTGCAATGGGGAAGAACCAGAGATATGAAGACAATCAGTTCAATTCTACATCTTGATTTTCTGAGCCATGATCAATGCTCATTTCCATATTGATCTCATCTTTTATTGACAGAGTTAACTCACCGATGATTTCTTTCTTCTTAACCTTTTGAAATGTCAAATATGCTTGGTCATTTTGCAGCTACATCTCTGTGATAGCTCTGTTATATCACATATATTGTTCCTTCATGTAATATTGATTCATCTATCAAGTTAGGAATAATGAATGTATTCAAATAAAGAGCCTTCAGTTCTGTCTTTTTACGATTTCCCTTGCTATGACAATATTCATTAGTGCACTGTTAAGTTTGTACGTTCTATTCTTTCATATTAAGGATGTTTCAGATGACCAAGGAGTTCTGAACTAGAGATCATAGTCTAAGGATTGGGTGCAAGCCATTTAGCACTGAGAAGTGATGATTGAGTTCAAATCTCATTTTTATGAGGGCGTCTTTCAGCATCTTTAGGTGTCTATCATATTCCTCCTCGTCTGAGCAGATCCTGTGGAAATGCGGGACCTGTCCGTACGGGATGGCCTCTTTAACATGTTTAGGGTGGAAGCTAGTGAAGTGAAGCATTCTAAGGTTATCTGTGGGATTGCTCTGTGGAATTTTCTGCCTTCATGAAGGAGTTTGATATTGTTTTCAGATTAAAGAGATGAAAGGATAAGAGGAGAAAGCCGGAATGGGAACTGATTTAGATGATAGGCCATTATCATGTTGAATGTCAGAACAGGCTCAAAGGGCTGAATGTAATATTCCTGCTTTTATTTTCCCATTCTATATCTTTTTTTCTGTGTTTTCTGTCACATTCTAATCATCATTTCACATACTGCCAGCCTGTGTTAATGGCTAATTATTTTATCATTAACTTTCAAAACCTTTCCTTGAATGAAACCTCAGCACCCCACTGGGTTACTACCCACTTTATAGCCCCTAACAGTTCCTGTACAACTCGTGTGAAGCTCTTCCAAACAGAAGGTGCTCCTCATAGTCTTCACCTTTGCCAACCAGTTCTTCATTAAGACACTTAGAACAACCATGGGGACAAATTTTCACCCCAGTAAAACAACATTTTAATGCACAACTTCCAAGAAAGACATCTTTGCTGCACAGAACATCCAACCAATGCTATATACCAAATGCATCGATGACATTTTCTTTGTCTGGACTCATGGCGAGAAATCACTGAAATGACTACGCAACGATATCAATAAGTTTCATCCTATCCTCAACTTACCATGGCCTACTCTTCAGAATCAGTCCCCTTCTTGGAAACATGTATCTTCATGAAGGATGGGCACCTCAGTACCTCACCCTATCACAAGCACATGGATAACTGCATGATTTTGCACTTCTCTAGCTTCCACCCTAAACACATTAAAGAAGCCATTCCTTATAGACAAGCTCTGCATAAACTGAGGATCTGCTCAAATGAAGAGGAATGCGATGGACACCTAAAGGTGCTGAAAGATGCCCTCATAAGAACGGGATATGATGCTTAACTCACTAATCGCCAGTTCCAACATGCCACAGTGAAAAATCACAACAACCTCCTCAGACGATTGACACAGGACACGAGCGGAGAAACTACTCCACGTTCTTCAAGCTTTCAACATGTCATTGATGACAATGAATATCTCACCAAGATCATCCTTACTTCCCCATTTCTCGCATTCCAACAACCGCAAAACCTTAAACAGACCATCATTCACAGTAAACCACCCAGTCTTCAGTACAACATTGACCATAACACCACACAACCCTGTCATTGCAACCTTTGCAAGACATGTCAGATCATCAACATGGACACTACCATCACACGTGAGAACATCACCCACCACATACACAGTAGGCACTCATGTGACTCGGTGAATGTTGTCTACCTCATACACTGCAGGCAAGAATGCCCCGAGGCTTGATATATTGGTGAGGCCAAGCAGACGTCATGGCAATGGATGAATGGATACCATACAACAATCACCAGACAGGAATGTTCTCTCCCAGTCAGGGAACACTTCAGCGGTCAAGGACATTCAGCCTCCAGTCTTTGGGTAAGTGTCTTCCAAGGTGGCCTTTGAGATGTACAACAACGCAGAATCATTGAGCAGAAACTAATAGCCAAGTTCTGTATCCAGAAAGAAGGTTTCAACCATGATGTTGGGGTCATGTCGCAACACATGTAATCCCATCTTACTGTTCTGTATTGGTAAAAACTTCCTTATTGTCCTGTTTTGATACCATTACCTTAATAACTTGTTATAATCTCTCAGCCTTAATTAGTTTGTACAGTTTTGAATTACTTGTTACTTTGGTTAGACCCTCGGCATGTGACTCTTATACCTATCATGTTATTTTAGCCATTTGTTTGTCTCCATCACCATCTTTTTTTTTTATAATAATCTCTGTGCCTCAATTAATTGGACTATATGTCATCCCTTCACTTGCTGTTCAGCTGTTGATACTTCACTCACACCGTCTGACACTTTTGATTACCTGCAGAGGCTAATTGTTCGACATCCCGCTCTCACCATTTGTATGATCACTTGATCTTTCTGCCTATGTACCTGTGTGCTTATCTTCACTTCACCTGATGGGGAAGCAGCACTCTGAAAGCTTATGATTTTGAATAAACCTGTTGGACTATAACCTGGTGTCATGTGACTTCTGACCTTGTCCAGCCCAGACTAACACTGGCACCTCCACTTTATATAGAATTTAGTAACATTAAGCAATAGCTATAAACTACAAAAATGATCTACTTCCTTAGAGACCACCAGTAAAAATCAATTAACAACTAACCTTAAAGTATTTGATGGCTTTTTTAAAATGATTGAGGCTATGTTCTTTCTGCTGAAAATATGTTCAGCCATTACACATTTTAAAAATGCTGCGTTTTCCATGTTAGGCCAAAAAATGGCATGTTGGCATCAAATCAATATTACATGCAGACTGACATCACAATCTGACTGATCTCCATACATCTGGTGCATGTTCCCTGTGCCCCCATTAATGTCTTTGCCAAAATGGCATCTGGTGTGGCCAGCAACAGACATGTGTGTGCCACATGGGCATCATTTTCAATCTAACTTGACACTAATAATGTTAAATAAAAATACAAGTGAATTTTGTGGCCATCGAATTATTCAGTCATAGATTTTGCACTAAAATTGAATTCTGGTGAAGTTGTTCTTGGTTTCTCATGATTATTTCAAATATGTACCCTCAAATATTGCTTCACTAATCAATAGAAATAGCTTTTCCAACTGCTCAAAATTCCTTTGTATTTCTGAATATCTTTTCACATTTGCTTTAATGCAACTTTGATGCCATGAAATTCCTAAATCCTTCCTTCGTCACTCCTGAGATCTCTCATTCATGCTAATAACTTAGTAAGTTACTTCTTTACCTTTTTGATGGCTTTCACATTCATTCTAAAGTAACGTACATAAATGCTGAAAATTGTATTTGAAAGCAATTAACATTATCAATTTAACATAAAAAGAGCTATGCTTTGGGATGTACATATATGATCTTGGTGGTTTTGATCATGTTCTTTTCAGAGGCTGCTTTGATGTTTTTGTGGTGTGTTTGTGCTCTGCTTCATTAAAATTGCTTCATTTATGCTGTATTTTTTAGCAGAACTAGAAGACTTTTAATTGAGAGTTACATCTTTTGGGGCTTACAGGATTCAACCTGTTTATACTTGAAGTCCCACACATACCACTTTGAGGAATCAGAAGAATGTATCTTAAACTGAAGCCAGCTGTTAATTTGAACATGCGAGGCTGAATATAAAGTTGTCAAATTGAACTTACCTGAGCATCCAATGATTGGCTGTCAAATTCAGCACCTCAAATGTTTCTTACAATGGAGAATTAATTCATTGTTCATGTTGGCTTCTACTAATTGTTTGGTAGACCGGACTAAGTAGGATTGGAAAATTGCCCAGAGCTATGCTCCATATGAAAATGCTTATAATCATCCTTTTTGATTTTTACAAGCTTTGCAACAATTGAGAATACATTTTATATGGGAGAAAGTGAGGACTGCAGATACTGAGATCAGAGTTGGGAGTGTGGTGCTGGAAAAGCACAGCAGGTTAGGCAGCATCTGAGGAGCAGGAGAATCAACATTTCAGACATAAGCCCTTCATCAGGAAGATCCTGATGAAGGGCTTATGCCTGAAATGTTGATTCTCCTGCTCCTCAGATGCTGCCTAACCTGCTGTGCTTTTCCAGCACCACACTCTTGAATACATTTTATATGCCCACCTTTCATCTGAACATGAGGCATGACAGAATCTGAATTGAAGTGCCATTGATCATATAATGTCCTAACTTCATATCTTGCAAGTTTCTAGTTCATTTAAAATTCTTATGTGGGTGATTTACTTTCAAACATCTACTCCAGGAGTGAAAATGTTTCAAATGAGGGAGAAAACAGCTGTTGTCAACTTTTGTCAACCAATTGCATACAGGCAGCAAGCTTGAAGCAGTATACTGGAGCTCACTAAAATAGGGATGTGGGGGTAATTTCAATTGTTCAGGTGAGCAACTGGCATCTGTCATGTTCCAATGGCGGCTTGTCTCTTGTGAATAAGTTAAAGTCCTGTTGTTGGTGTTTGGAATGGGTGAAATTGAAACAGGATGGGGTCGAGATAAATTCTCGGTGAGCAGCAGCATTGAAAACCTGTGGAGGTGATCCTCCAACCTTTAGCTCATTTAAATTGAAAACAGAAATTGCTGGAAAGCTCAACAGGCCTGGCAGCAGCTGTGTAGAGAAATTAGACTTAACATTTCAGGTCGATTGACCCATCCTCAGAGCCATCCCCACTTTTGTATTCAATTCAACTCACAATAAAAATGACATTCTATTAGATTTCCTAATTACTTTCTGCACCTGCCTACTAATCTTTTGCGATACATGCACTAAGATACCAGATCCCTCTACTTCTCTCACCCTGTAATCTCTCACCATTTAGTGCTTCTTTTTAAACTTCTTATCAAGGTAGATATTTTCACTGTCCTGCAGTATATTCCATCATCCAGATCTTTACCCATCCATTTTACTTATCTATATTGCCTTTTGGCTTCTATATACCCACTTCATAACTTGAGCTGCTTTCTATCTTTGTTATCATCAGCAAGTTTGGCAACTATACCTTTACTCCCTTCATCCAAATTATTTACATGAATTGAAAAAGATGAAGCTTCTGCACTAATCTCTCTGGGTGGCAAGGGGGTTCAGTGGTTAGCACTGTTGCCTCACATCGCCAAAGACCTAGGTTTGATTCCTGCCTTGAAGGACTGCCTGTGTGGAGTTTGCACATTCTTCCTGTGTCTGCATGGGTTTCCTCTGGGTGTTCCAGTTTCCTCCTACAATCCAAAGACATACAGGTTTGGTGATTTGCCGTGCAAAATTGCCCATACTGCTCAGGAATGTGTCAGGGTGGTAAAAACAAGGACTGCAAATGCTGGAAACCCAAGTCTGGATTAGAGTGGTGCTGGAAAAGCACAGCAGGTCAGGCAGCATCCGTGGAGCAGGAAAATTCACTTTTCGGGCAAAAGCCCTTCATCAGGAATAGAGGCAGGGAGCCTGCAGTGTGGAGTGATAAATGA
>NC_057721.1:30140403-30176113 GCF_004010195.1 Chiloscyllium plagiosum
ATGGTCTTGGAGATAATGGTTTGGTGATGGCGGGGAGGGGGAGTCATGGTCAAGGGGGTGTTAGGAGGAGGTGTCTTCGAGTTTGGGTCTGGCTTCAGCGGTGTAGAAGTCAGTACACCAAACTACCACTGCACCCCCTTTATCTGCTGGTTTGATGGTGAGGTCGGGATTGGAGCAGAGGGAGTGAAGGGCTGCGCATTGTGACGGTGAGAGGTTCGACTGGGGGAGGAGGGTAGACAGGTTGAGGCGGTTAATGTCCCGGCGGCAGTTGGAAATGAAGAGATTGAGGGTGGGTAGTAGGCCAGCACGGGGTGTCCAGGTGGATGGAGTGTATTGGAGGCGGGTGAAGGGGTCCTCGGAAGGTGGGCGGGAGTCCTGATTGTGAAAGTAAGCTCGGAGGCAGAGACAGAGGCAGAGGTGGAAGAAGTGTGCGATGTCACGGTGTGTATTAAATTCATTGATGCGTGGGCAGAGGGGGAATAAAGGTAAAGCCTTTGCTGAGGACTGATCGTTTGTCCTCTGTAAGGGGGAGGTCTGTCGGGATGGTGAAACTCGGCAGGGCTGGGAGCTAGGACCTGGTGTGGGTGTGCAGCTGGGAGGTGTCAGTTAGGTGCATTCACCTGGGGTAAATGTAGAGTCATAGAGGAATGAGTTTGGGTGGGTTAGTCTTCGGAAAGTCAGTGTGGACTTGTTGAGCCGGAGGGCCTGCTTCTACTGTGCGGGAATTCTATGATTCTATGTGGCATGCAATTTATTGCAACTTGCCAACCAGAACATGTATGCATTATCGATCTTTCCTGTCAGCTAGCCAACATTTTATCCAAAAGGTTACTCAACCCGAAATATTAACTCTGATTTCTCTCTACAGGGGCTGCTTGACCTACTGAGCTTTTCCAGCAATTTCTGTTTTTTTGTTTCTGGTTTACAGCATCTGCAGTTTTTTTTTGGTTTCTAAATAAAATGAATGCAACACTTAATTCCAATAAAGCAATCCGTTCATGCTTTTTCCAATCCTGTGCACTCTCGAGCATGCCTCACCCACAAGGATGTCAAATTGGAAAATTAACCTTCATTGGTTAAAATATGGTATTAAAAGTTATGAGGTGCACACATTTAATATATTTTGGGGCTCTCTCTTTAAATTTAGGGTAAAGGGAAAGATTGCAGAAAGCCACCTCACTATTCTAACCCGATTTTCCAGCATTTGGCCCATAACCTTACATGCTTTGGCATTGCAGGTTAATGTCAAAATACTTCTCAGATGTTATCAGACAGTCTGCCTCTACCACCTTTTTTACAGGCAGTGAGTTCCAGATTCCAACCACTCTCTGAGTGAAAAACATTTCCCTCATATAACCTCTAAGTCTCTGCCTCTTACCTCAAATCTATGTTCCCAGTCATTGATCCCACCTACAAGAATAACATATTCTTCCTCTCTGCACTATTTATGCCCTTCATAATTTTATGCATCTCAGTTCTGTCCCATCTCCTTCTCCTTGGCGTGAAGGAAAACAGCCCATGTCTATTCAATCTCTCTTCATAGCCAAAATTTTCTAGTCCAGGCTATGTCCTGGTAAATCATCTCTGCACCCCTGTACCTTTTGAAGTGCTATCATATCCCTCCTGTAATGTGGATTCCAGAACAGCATGCAGTACTCTAGCTGTGGTCTAGCCAACAGTTAATATGGCTCTGGGAGAATTGAATATCAACTTAAAGGCTGGTGTAACCTATGAATATACATATGAATTAGGAACAGGTGCAGGTCAATCCACACTCAAATCTGCTCCATCACACATTAACCATGGATGGGCTAATTATTTGACATTCCTGCATTTTCTGCATAATATTTCACCCACTTGCATTTTTATACATGCTTTTATTAATAACAAAATGGCTTCTTAGTGCAAAGCAACATAACAAAATGGCTTTAGGTTGCAAATTAACACTATTTTTACAATGACTTCTCACCCTGCTCAAGGCTGCATTCCTGCCTTGCTGAGCTAACTGAATTAAAGATAAAGCAGAACAATGGACACTTTGCAGCGTGAAATTAACTAAGTTAGATAGGACATTACTAACCAGTTAATCTTGAAATGCAAGTGCGAAGATATTAATGGATGGTAAACAACTTTGTTTCCCAGGAAATATCATTGGGTTAACCTGCTGTCTATTATGTCATTTTATTGGATTTATTCTGTAATTAAGGTTGTACTATTTCTTAAGAAACATATAAAAATTGCCTTTGATCCAAGTAAATTGAGCAGTTTCTCCAAGGAACATAGAAGCTTTTAACTTTTGTGTTGCTGGACAACCCTGTGCCCGGTGTTATAATAAACTGTGAAATCTTACTGAAGTAGACCTTATTCCTGTTGATTAATTGACAGATCGCGGAACCAAGAGACCCCTCCCCAGGGGTCAAGATCTTCAGTCACGGATCTCCAACCTGAAAAGTACCCTTCCACCATTACCCTCTGCCTTCTTTGGGCAAACTAGTTCTGAATCCATGTAGCCAAGTCACCATAGATCCCATGCATCTTAATCTTGTGGATGAGTCACCATGAGAGACTCTGTCAAAAGCCTTACTAAAATCCATATGGACAACATCCAATGCTCTACTCTCTGTGATCACCTTTGTCACCTCCTCAAAAAATTCAATCAAGTTAGTAAGACATGACCTGCCCTGCAAAAAGGCCACACTGACTGTCTCTAACTAAGCCATCCTTTTACAAATACACGTAAATCCTATCCCTAAGAATTCTCTCCAACAGCTTCCCCCAACCATCGATATGAGTCTGACCAGTCTATAGTTTCCTGGGTTGTTCTTATTTCCCTTTTTGAACAGGGGAACCACATTAGCTACTCGCCAGGCCTCCGGGACCTCTCCAGTGGCTAATGGGGATACAATGATCTTGGTCATGGCCCCATCAACCTCCTGTCTTGTTTCTCTCCACAACCTGGGGTAGTTACCATTGGGCCCTGGGGACTTATCCACCTTAATGCTCTTCAAGAGGCCCAACAGCACTTCTTTGTTGATCTTAAAATGCCCTAGCATATTAGCATGCACCACACAAATCTGAATATTCTCAATATCTTTCTCCTGGGTGAACACTGACACAAAGTACTCATTTAGGATTTCACCCACATCCTCTGCCTCAAGCACAAGTTCCCTCCTTTATCCTTGAGTGCTCCTACCTTTTCCCCAGTTATCCTCTTGTGTTTAATTGTATGTATATAATGCCTTGGGATCCGCTTTAACCCTACTTGCCAAGGTCATTTCATGGTCCCTTCTTGCTTGACTAATTCACTGTCTGAGTTCTTTCCTGTTTTCTTTATATTCCTCGTGGGTACTGTCTGACTTTAGCTTCTTAAACTTTACATATGCTTCTTTTTGCTTTTTGACTAAATACACAACCTCCCTTGTTATCCAAGGGTCCCTAATATGGCCATCTTTGTCCTTCCTCCCTGCTGAAATGTGCTGGTCCTGTTTAACAGCAGGTCTTTAAACAATATCCACATGTCAGATATGGACAAATGTTATCAGTTCATAAAATTGTCAGCCTGAAATATTGTTGGAGTGTTATATTATCAATTAGTAATGTTGTCAATTTAATTTCTAAATGTGTAATACTTGTCAATCTGGAGAATGTGTCATTCTGCAATGCTGCCAACCTATAATACTGTCAAAGTAGAGTGTTGTCAATGTGAATTGTTCTCACTTATCAGCGTGCAATGTTGTTGGTGTGCAATGTTGAATATCTGCAATATTGCTGTCAGTCTGTACTGCATTCAGTCCATAATTTTGCAGCTTGTAATGCTATCAACCTGCAATATTGAGTGTGTAAATTTGTTACTCTGTAATGTCAATATTCAATATAGCCCGTGTTAGTCCTTAAAGTCTGTATTATTATTAGTTCGAATTGGTGTCAGTCTGTAACCTGACAATCTACAGTGCAGCCAGTCTGATATTATCAGTCAAATTGCTGCCACACCTTTATGTTGACAATCTGTAGTGTTATTCTCTAATGTTCTTAGTCTGTAATGTTGACAGTTTTAGTGTTGTCGGTCTGTACTAGCAGCCTGTTGTACTGTCAGTTTTTTTGTGTATTTAACATTTCAAGACCTGCTTAAGAATAGTAAATGTGATTTAATAATAGTCAAAAAAGTAAACTTATGATTGTAGTAGGAGGGATATGTCTGTCTTTCTCTTCAAATAACTTAAGAATTTTGTCAGTGTAAAATGGTTAGCAAGCTAGTAATTGTATAAAAAATATACCAAGTGATTAGTCTTTTTAAAATTTGTGTATAAGTCAATTAATATCTTCTTATCTCTTGGAAATAATGATATGGGCATCCAAGTACTGAGCTAGTGAATTACACTGGCTTTTTACTATCACTTTTAAGTTTTTTGATGAATGAAATTGTTACATATGTGAATTGCTGGAATTAGGTGCTGCTCTAGAAGCTAAATTCAGGTAACCCAAGTGTCACTCTGATTACTTTGAGGTGACATAAACAATCATGGCTGAGTTTTTAAATTGGAAAAATGTCCTGAGGGATGACAAATGACCCATGTCTACTATATTCAGTGGTCTTTATTTCAGTTTTATTTTGTTTTGCTGTTTTTCCTCCTCAATCAATGGACTGATGGGCAAAGGCACAATTGAGTTTTGTGACTGAGAATCATTGAAGCATGGCCTTTATTCCTGTTTCAATGGGCTTTCCTTTCTTGCAGTGCAATGCAGCAGAACATTGTTCATCTTGTACCAGTAAAGAGTGAATTGTGGGATTAGTATGGTGGGCAGGCAAGTTCTTGTCAGTCATATACTCTTTTGGAAGATCCTGAATTAGTGTTTTTGATGTTTAAATATGCAATAGGAATACTTCACTGTAAGACAGTAATTGTGGAATAAACTATTGTTATATGGCACCTGATTGCATTTCTCAGAAACATTTATGACCCAATGTAATTCCCTAGCATTGAATTATTTAGAAATGCAGTCACTATTGTTATAGAGGTGAATTCATTGGATTGTATTTGTAATGTGTTTCACCAATTGCATTGGCATGAATTGTGTTAGCAAAGGCTCTTAATTGGCAGCATTTATTTTCTATATATGGCTGCAAGTGACCATAAGTACAAAGCAAAGGATTAATGTAACTTTAGTTTAGCTTTTGATTTATATATGAGAGGACAAGGTGAACCTGACAAAAAATAACAGAAGATCATTGATTATCAGCATAATCCTTAATCAGTACCTTCTCTCTGTAAGCAGTTAATAGACACAGGGTCACGGAATCATACAGGAAGGAGGAAATTTATTCCATTCTGCCTGTGCCAATTTTTTTGAAGGAGCTTCCCAATTAAATGCATCCCCTATCATTTGCCTCAAATATTTTCTTTTCAAGCTGATTAGGAATTTCCTTTTGACAGTTTTTTTTTAAGTTTCAGACAGTGCATTATTTTTCACTTGTTATACAAAAGCTGTAACTTTGGATACTGATCCTCGTGCTGGGGAAATATTTTCTCTTTTACTACCAAAATCCTAATAAGGTCCTAATCACAACCTCTTGATATTCAATTATGTCACCATCATTGAATCTCCTGCTTTGAGTTATCATTAATCAGAAACTGAATTGGATTCACCATATAAGTGCAGTGACCACAAGAGCAGGTCAGATGCTTGGAATACTGCAGTGAGTAATTCATCTACTGTGTCCCCAAAACCTGTCCACTATGTACAAGACACAGGTAAGGAGTGTGATAGAATATTCATTGACCTGGATGAATTCTATTCCAATGCATTAAAAAGACTTGACACCATTCACGTCAAAACGACTACTTGATTGGTAACACATCTAAAAACACCCACTCCCTCTACCTCTAATGCTCAATAGTAGCAGTGTGCACTATCTTCATTATGCACTACATAAATTTGTCAAAGATCTTTAGGCAGAACCTTACAAATCCGTGACTATTTCTATCCAGAAGGACAAAGCCAGCAGAAATGTTGGAACACCACTACCTTCAAGTTCCACTCTAAGCCACTCTGTCGTCTGACTTGGAAATATTTCACCATTTGTTCTTTGTCATTGGGTCAAACTCCTGGCATTCCCTCCATAAGGGCATTATAGGTGTACCTGCAGCACATTGAGTGCAGCAGCTCAAAAAGGCAGCTCACCGCCACCTTCTCGAGGGTGATGAGGAATGAGCAATAAATGTTGGTCAATGATGCCCACATAAATAACAATAATAATGAAGTCAAAATGCACTATTAAATTGTCCAAAGGGATGCTATCAGACCAGATATTAAGCTAAGGTCTGCACTGCCATTTCAGGTGACCATTTTGAAGAAAAGCAGACAGCTTTTGCTGCTGCCCTTGTGAACATTTGTCCTACTTCCCTCATTTTCAGAAGAAGATGAATTGGTTAACAGCAAACATTGCTGCTTGTGGAACTTCTCTATTTACCTGAATAATAATAATGACTAAACTTCAATCCTAATCAATTGGATATTCTAAAGTTATTAAAAATGCATTTTTCTCCCTCCAGAACAAATAATATGGAGTCTGGAGAAAGCTGTCCCACTTAATACTAAATGTGTGCAATAGTATCACTGCAGGTCAGGCACCTCCCAGAAGAATGAGCATGGGAACTATGATAAAACCAAAAGAACTGCAGAAGCTATAAATCAGAAACATAAACAGAAACTGCTGGAAAAGCTCAAAAGGTGTGGCAGCATCTGTTGAGAGAAGTCAGAACAAATGTTTCAGGTCGAATGACTCTTCCTCAGAGCTGAGAAATATGATGCTGACAATTAAGTTCTCCTTGGGCATGTCACTGACAAACATTACATGATAGTGATGATTTTTAACTATTGTGATGTGATACTTGCTTTAACTCCCAGGAAATAAATAGGAAACATAGATCATGTGGTACTAGTTAATTCAATACACTTTAGTGACAGCAGCAGGTACCTGTGTAAGTACATTAAAATCACAGGTACTTGCATGTCTGGGCTCAAGCTAAACAACTTGGATGTAACATTCTATTTGGCAGAGATCTCATGGAGATTCAACAAAGCAAATGGGGCATTAGATCTTGGTTCAACACTATTCGTATCTAAGAAGGAGCAGGCAGGAAATAGAAGCATGCAATAAACAGTTTACTTTTCCTTGCAGGTACGATAAACTCTATTCAGGGATGGAGGCTTTCAGACATTTGTTTTTGGAAGTGTGAAGCTGTAGCTTAAGATGTTTAAGTGACCAAGCAATTCATGTGTGCATATCACATCCTGGCAGCTTTTCTTTTGCATTTTACAGTCATGGAAATCTTAGCGGTCAAACAGATTGCTAGAAATGGAGATGATGCAAGGAACTCATTTCAAAAGGGTACTTATAAAATCTAATGATAAAGTAACATAAGCCCAGAAATTACTGTGGGAATTATTATCGTAAGAACACGTGTCAATGCTTCCATTTAATACTTTGTTAAAATGTAGAGAGGGAAATATATTACATACACATTAAATCTTAATAATTTCTAAGCTGATAATATTATTTTCAGATAGTTGTCTCTTTGAATGGAAAGCATGTCAATTAGATCTTATTTCACTTGCAAAAGATTTGAAGAACTTGAAACTGTACTCAATAAAGTGTGTGAAGGCTGTGGATAGTATTTGGTGACCAAAATGAAGCCTGGTGTAATGTAAGATCAGGAGAATACTTCTTCTCAGACTGATTTGGTTCTACCTCTGGCTGTGCAAGTCATAATTGTCCTGAACTGTCTTAATATAACAGTTTCCTTTCAAGCTACCTCAGATATCAACTGTTAGATGGTCATCACTTGACAAAGCACCACAAGATTCTGATCTGGTCAGGTCCTGAGTGTCTCGTGTGCAAAGCTGACTGACTATACCACTGTTCTAATTGTTATCAGTCAGCAGTAGAAGGCTGAATTACAATGGCCCAGTCTTTCCAATGGTCAGATGGTTGTTGTTTCAGTGTAATGGGACCTATTCATGGGGATCCTGCACTATCCCAGAAAAATAAAAAATTGCCCAGAAAATTAAAGATTCCATCGGACAGTTTCTCTATGCCTAGAAGCTCCAAAAGTCTCTAGTTACATCGGAGGCTTCAGAATGTTCTGATAAATTTAAGTAATGAGCTATTAGTTCATGGGCTGAGATTTACACCCCTTGTTCCAACTGGCACTGTTATCCTTTCATTAATGAGGCTGAAATCAATCACTTGTCTGTCCTTAGTCATCCTCCTATCAAGCTGAATTAGATGGTTGCTTGCAGTGACCCTCGTTGACCTTGGAGTAGCCTTATTCAAAGGCACCATTATGTTTCACTTAAATATTGGAGCAGGCTGTCTCATTCTGTTTAATCCTTGTTGGCCATTTGTGTCTTTCAAACATGGGCCACCTTTACAAATAGCGGCATCTTGAAAAATGTCTATATTATACAGGAGGAGGTGCTAGAGGTCTTAAGATTCATAAAGGTAGATAAATCCCTAGGACCTGATTAGGTGTACCCTAGAACTCTGTGGGAAGATGGGAAGTGATTGCTGGACCTTTTGCTGACATACTTGTATCATCAATAGTCACAGCTGAGGTGACAGAAGACTAGAGGTTGCCTAGTGTGATGCCATTATTTTTTAAAAAGGTGGTAAAGAAAAACCAGGGAACTATAAATTGGTGAGCCTGACATCTGAGGTGGGGAGGTTGTTGGAAGGATTCCTGAGGGATAGATTTACATATATTTGGAATGACAATGACTGATTAGAGATAGTCAACATGGCTTTGTGTGTGGGAAACCATATCTCACTAACTTGATTAAGTGTTTTTGAAGAAGTAACAAAGAGGACTGATGAGGACGGAATGTTTGACATGATCTATATGGACTTTAGAAAAGCTTTAACAGGGTTCCTCATGTAGACTGGTTAGCAAGGTTAGATCGTACAGAGAGAGAGAACTAGCTATTTGGATACAGAACTAGCTCAAAGGGAGGTGACAGAGGGTGGTGGTGGAGGGGTACTTTCCAGACTGGAGGCCTGTGATTAGTGGTATGCCACAATGCTTGGTGCTAGGTCCACTGGGAAGCAACTCAAGAAGGGACCGTACTGTATGATCCCTTCATGAGTTTTCTAGTAGCAAAAAAAAACATGAAGGGATCATACAGTATGGTCAAGTGAAATAGGGATTGATAGGAAGAGTGAGGGGTGTAACAAATTAAAAATATTATATATGAATGCACGAAGCATAAGAAATAAGGTGGATGAGCAGGAGGCTAAGTTGGAAATTGGCAGGTACAATGTTGTGTGAATAACTGAGACGTGACTTCGAGTGGACAGGGCCTGGGAAATGAATATTCAAGGCTATACGTGCTATCGAAAGAACAAATTGATGGGCAGAGGGGGTGGGGTGGCCCTGTTGGTGAAGAATGATATTCAGTCCATTGCAAGGGGGACATAGAATCAGGAGATGTAAAGTCAGTATGGATAGAGCTGAGAAATTCTAAGGATAGAAAGACCCTAATGGGAGTTATCTACAGGCCCCAAACAATAGTCTGGATGTAGGGTGTAAGTTGAATAAGGAGTTGAAATTGGCCTGTCACAAAGGTATTACTACAGTTATTATGGGGGATTTCAACATGCAGGTAGACTGGGAGAATGTATGGAGTGCCTCCAATTTGGATTCTTAGAACAGCTTGTACTGGAGTCTACCAGGGAGAAAACAATTCTGGATCTGGTGTTGTGCAATGAACCGGATTTGATCAGGGACCTCAAAGTAGGGGAGCCATTAGGAGATAGTGACCATAATATGATAAGTTTTAATCTGCAATTTGAGAGGGAGAAGGAAGAATTGAAAGTGTCTGTGTTGCAGTTGAACAAAGGGAACTATGGAGATATGAGAGAGGGACTGGCCAATGTTCAATGGTTCAGGGATGGCTGTGGAAGCCAATGGCAGGTATTTTTGGATATAATTCAGAAGGTGCAGGATCAATTCATTCCAAAGAGGAAAAAAGATCCTAAGGGGAAGCAAGTACGGCTGTGGCTGATGAGGGAAGTTAAGGATTGTGTAAAGATAAAAGAGAAGTATAACGTGGCAAAGATGAGCGGAAAGCTGGAGGACAGGGAAAGGTTTTAGGAGCAACAGAGGATAACTAAAAAGGCAATACATGGAGAAAAATGAGGTACGAAGACAAACTGGTCAAAAAATATAAAGGAGGATAGTAAAGGCTTTTTTAGGTATGTGAAAAGAAATAAAAATGGTTAAGACTAAAGTTGTGTCCTTGAAGACAGAAACAGATGAATTTATTATGGGGAACAAGGAAATGGCAGAAGAGTTGAATCGGTACTTTGGATCTGTCTTCACTGGGGAAGACACAAGCAATCTCCCAGATGTAATAGTGGCTGAAGGACCTAGGGTAATGGATGAACTGAAGGGAATTTATATTAGGCAGGAAATGGTGTTGGATAAACCGTTAGGTCTGAATACTGATAGATACCCATGACCTGATGGTCTGCATCCTAGGGTACTTAAGGAGGTGGCTCTAGAAATCGTGGATGCAATGGTAATCATTTTCCAATGTTCTATTGATTCAGGATCCGTTCCTGCAGATTGGAGGGTGGCTAATGTTGTTCCACTTTTCAAGAAAGGAGGGAGAGAGAAAACAGGAAATTATAGACCGGTTAGCCTGATGTCACTGGTGGGAAAGATGCTGGAGTCAATTGTAAAAGATGACATTATAACTGATTTGGATAGCAGTAAAAGGATAGGTCAGAGTTAGCATGGATTTACAAAGGGGAAATCATGCTTGACTAATCTTCTGAAAATTTTTGAGGATGCAACTATGAAGATGGACAAGGGAGAGCCAGTGGATGTACCTGGACTTGCAGAAAGCATTTCATAGAGTCTCACATAGGAGATTAGTGAGCAAAATTTCGGAATGGCAGGTACCAGTGGGATACCACAAGGTTCGGTGCTGGGACCACAGCTGTTTACAATATACATTAATGATATAGATGAAGGTATTAAAAGTAATATTAGCAAATTTGCCGATGACACAAAGCTGGGTGGCAGGGTGAAATGTGAGGAGGATATTATGAGAATACAGGGTAACTTGGACAGGCTAGTTGAGTGGATGGATGTTTGGCAGATGCAGTTTAATGTGGATAAATGTGTGGTTATCCACTTTGGTGGCAAGAATAGGAAGACAGATTACTATCTAAATGGAGTCAAGTTAGGTAAAGGAGAAATACAATGAGATCTAGGTGTTCTTGCATATCAGTCAACGAAAGCAAGCATGCAGGTACAGCAGGCAGTGAAGAAAGCTTATAGCATGCTAGCCTTCATAACAAAGGAAATTGAGTATAGGAGCAAAGAGGTCCTTTTGCAACTGTACAGGATCCTAGTGAGACAATACCTGGAGTATTGTGTGCAGTTTTGGTCTCCAAATTTGAGGAGGGACATTCTGGCTATTGAGGGAGTGCAGCGCAGGTTCACAAGGTCAATTCCTGGAATGGCAGGACTATCTTACGCTGAAAGATTGGACCGACTGGACTTGTATACATTTGAGTTTAGAAGGATGAGAGGGGATCTGATTGAAATGTATAAGATTATTAAAGGATTGGACACTCTGGAGGCAGGAAGCATGTTTCCATTGATGGGTGAGTCCCGAACCAGAGGACACAGTTTAAAAATAAGAGGTAGGCCATTTAGAACAGAGTTGAGGAGTAACTTCTTCACCCAGAGAGTGGTGGATATATGGAATGTTCTGCCCCAGAAGGCAGTGGAGGCCAAGTCTCTGAATGCTTTCAAGAAAAAGACGGATAGAGTTTTTAAGAATAGTGGAATCAAGGGTTATGGGGATAAGGCAGGAACAGGATACTGATTGTGGATGATCAGCCATGATCATAATGAATGGTGGCTGAAGGGCTGGCTTGAAGGGCCAAAAGGCCTACTCCTGCACCTGTTGTCTATTGTCACTGCTTTCTATCTTTTACATAAATGAATTGGATGTGAAGATAGGAGGTATAGTTAGTAAGTTTGCAGATGATACCAAACTTGGAGGTGCAGTGGACAGCAAAGAGCTGCCCTTAGAGTACAACAGGATCTTGATCAGATGGGCCAATGGGCCATGGAACGCTAGGTGGAGTTTAATTTAGATAAATGTAAGATGCTGCATTTTGGAAAAGCAAATCAGGGCAGGACTATACACCTTGTGATAAGGTCCTGGGGAGTGTTGCTGAACAAAGAGACCTTGGAGTGCAGGTTCATAATTCCTTGAAATTGGAGTTGCAGGTAGTTAGGATAGTGAAGAAGGCATTTAGTATGCTTGCTTTTATTGGTCAGTGTATTGAATATAGGAGTTGGGAAGTCATGTACAGGACATTGGTTAGGCCACTTTTTAAATACTTTGTGCAATTCCATCTCCCTGCTGTAGGAATGTTGTGGTTGAATAGGCTGGGGCTATTTTCTCTGGAGCGACAGAGGCTGAGGGGTGACCTTATAGAAGATATAAAATCATGAGGGGTGTAGACAGGGTAAATAAACAAGGTATTTTCCCCTGGATGTGGGAGTTCAAGACAAGAGGGCATAGGTTTAAGGTGAGAGGGAAAAGATTAAAAGGGATCTTACAGGCAACTTTTTCGTGCAGAGGATGATGCTTGTGTGGAATGTGTTGCTAGAGGAAGTGGTGGGGGCTGGTACAATTACAACATTTAAAAGGCATCTGGATGAGTATATGAATATGAAGGGTTTAGAGGGACATCGGCCAAATGCTGGCAAATGGATTTAGATTTATCGAGCATATCTGATCACCATGGACAAGTTGGATTGAAGAGTCAGCTTCCATTCTGTCTATCTCTATGGCTCTAATGCAGTGTTGTTTGTTTTGTAAATCAGTGTTTTTATTTCCTAGTTTTGCTTTGTGACTATGTGTTGAGCATCTGATCAACACCTTAATCTAAGGGAACAATAAAGCAAAGTACTGAAAGCAAAAAATACTGTCGATCAGAGCTCGGACAAAGAGTCATCTCGACTCAAAATGTTAACTTTTTCTTTCTCCCTGGATGCTTCCTGACCCACTGTGATTTCCAGCAGTTCTTGTTTTCATTATAGATTCCAGCAAATGCAGTAATTTGCAACAACAAAGCAAAGTAGCCATCAGAAACAATACCTTTAAGTGACTGCTGCTTAGAAGTGGGACATTATCTTTCCCTTGGTGTCATGAGATAGCCTCTGCAAACACTATTGTGACATTTGATTTGCAATGCCTCAAATAATGAAGTAACTGGCTGCATGAGCAAGAGCAGGACAACATTCAGTCTTGGGCTGCTAAGTGACGTCTTCCCACACAAGTGCCAGTTATGACCATTTCTGAGAAGAGATGATTTAATTAGTTGCCCTTGACATCCAATAGCTTTTGTGTATCACCATATTTTCAACCAAAAACATTGTGAATGTTCACCATTGACAGAACTTTGACTGGACCAGTTGGGAAAATTTCCAACAGGAAAAGTTGGGAATTCTTCAGTAAGTAACTCCTGTTGTAATATCAAAGTTGTGGAACAATCACAAACAGCACCATGGGTATACCTACACCTCAAGGACTGCAATGATTCAAGAAGGCAGCTCATCTTCACCTTCCAGAGCAATTTGTAATGGATATGAACATTAACCCTGGAAATAATAATCATAACCCATGAATGAATTAAAAAAAAAACAAATGCAGTAATAGTCATGAAATCTGAAACTCCCCAGTTCTCATTTCTTTTTCTGTCAATGATGGAAGACTTGGCTGCCATGGTTTTCAGCAGGAAATCGCTTGCTCCAACCTTGAAGATGGGAGGGAAGGGGAGTGGGATGTGTTGTCTTGATACGTGCATGCATTCAATATAGAATGCAGTGCAGTGAGCAAAGACCATTATAATATTGCTTAAACACTGTGTCTTGCCAGCAGTTGCCGTTTCCATTAGTCTCTTGTTTGGTCTACTGTCAGTTACTTTGAACAGGGCAGATGACTGTTCCATTTCATGCAATTGTTTGTCATGGCTCTACAGCTAGGTGTCACTGCAACTGACATCAGCCTGGTGCTACAGGACAAGGGGCTTTATTTCGATTCTACAAAATTAGGGGCCAGGCCTTGGTATCATTTATCACTGTTTTTTGAAGACCACAAGTACATCATAGGTTCTAAAGTGGGAATTTGCAGATTCCTGGGAGACTGTACTGCCACTCACAGAGGTTTACAAAGAAATCTCTGTTGCATGACTGAGGGATAGAGACAAGTACAGTGAAGGAGATTTGGTAAGGAAATGAAGAGTAATCTGTCTACTTTGTATAATGACAATTAAAATTGATGCTTGAAGCACAAAAAGCTGGCACACGGGTGCAGTAAGTAATCAGGAAGGCTAATGGAATTTTGGTTTTTATTTCAGGGAGGTTACAGCATAAGAATAGGGAAGTCCTACAGTGACTGTGAGACCACATCTGAATTACTATGAGTGGTTTTGGTCTCTGATATAGCTGCACAGAGGCTGGATATCCTGTCACTGAGTCAGCCTTTATTTACTTGTGCGCAATTCATGGGCTTTGACCTGCCAGCTCAGAGCCAGACCCTAGAATACAGTTGCTTCCAGACCTGCGGAGATTTTCCAGCATTTTCTCTTTTGGTCTTAGGATGAAGAAACTCTCTGAATCTAATATTTATCTTCTCTTTTGCCACTGAAATAGCTGTACAGAGGCCGGTATCCCGTCACTGAGTCAGCCTTTATTTGCATGTGCACAACACATGGGTTCTGATCAGCCAGCACATAGCCAGACCCTCAAATGAGGAGGCTCTCTGAATCTCCTGTTTACATCTGTTAGCCAAGACTCCCTGTTTGGTCCAGGTTAATGACCCCAATCAGGGATCTCAGTCAATGAGCTCCCATGTAGGCTTGTCCTATTCCTTGTAGTTTCTCCTGGGATGCTTTCACCCCAGGTCCTCTGATGCAGACTCAGACATAGGTATCATAGATGCCTACCATACTGTAGCCTGTTTCTTGCACCTGAAACAGCTTAGGAGAGTTTCATCCTCTTCTTCAGGCCATAGTGGTATTCATGCTGCATTCATTTTGGACTCTGAGGTTTCTTCGACACTTGACAGAAAGGGAGAACCCATGGTTTCTGACAGCCTTTCTGACTATTCTGAGGGGCTGGGTATGTTTTGCTCCAGCCCCCTTTGTGAAGGTAGCAGCTTCCATGTGATCCACATGTTTGTTCAGGATCGTGTCATCTACCTGAATTTTGTGTGTCATGGGACCTGACCTCATGCTGACCTTACCTCATACTTATGCAGGGCCATTTTCATGGTTTCAACACAGAACTTTGTTCCCTGAAGTAAACTGTCACTCTTACTCAGAGAATGCTTGTGGCTGGCATTGATAAATATGCTGCCATTTCACCCTGCCCTCCAGGTCCAGGAATATCAGGTTTAACCTGGGGCAGAGTCTTCTCCCCATCAGCAACTCTGCTGGAACTATCCCTGTCCAATAAGCAAGCAGGAACTGGGACAGTTTGGACAGAGTGAAGCTGTAGGCTGTTTCTTTAAGTCTGCCTTCCAAATTTGGACAGGTCTTTCCACCAGACTATTAGATGGATGGATGGTTTGGAGCTGTTCGAACATGCCAAATGCCATTTGACTTATGGAAATACTCTAATTTCCTGCTGGTAAATGACATTACATTTTCTGTGACTAATACTTCTGTGAGTCTGTGTATTGCAAATGATTCTTGCACCTTTTCAATCATCGTTCCTGAGCCAGCTGAATGAGCTCTGAGCAGGGCAAATTACTTTGAATAAGCATCCACAATGATCACAAACCTTGAATCCTTAAAAGGACCAGCATAATTGATGCATATCCGAGTCTAGAGTTTACCCCATCATTCTCATGAATGTGGGGGTGCTGTTGATGGTAATTTTTGCCCTTGGTGGCACCCTGGGCACTGTCCCATCTATGTCAGCATCCAATCCTGGCCTCCAGACATAACTTCTTGCTAAAATGTTCACTTTGGAAACCCCTGGATGACCCTGATGGATTTCAGCCAGTATTTGGCAACAACCTTTACTTGGGATAATCACTCTAGCTCTCCATAGTAATATATCATCCTCTCTGGTGATTTGGTCTCACCAGGTCCAGAAAAGATTCAGTCCTGGTGTGGTGATCCTTTTGTTTCTCCCTCCACATCAGCTTTTATGGTTCTGCCAGGTCAGGGTCTTCTGGTGTCCACAGCTGGATATTGTCAGCAGTGACCGGAAGGGTGTCAAGAAAGTATAATACCAGAATGGACCTTTCCAGAGGAGGCGTCACTGTTGGAGTACCTGCCAGTAGGAGGTGGATCAAGGAATCTGCATTTGCCACCTGGCTTCCTGGACAGTGTTCTAACTGGTAATTGTATGCACTGAAAACAGCATCCCACTACTGAATTTGACCAGAAGTTATGAGTAGCATAGCCTTGTCTTCTTTCAGTAGCCCTAGCAGGGGTTGTGAATCATTATTATTACAAATTTGCATCTGTAAAGGTACTGGTAGAACTTTTCAGAATCAACACAATGTTGCCACTTTAATAACAGTTTAAGAACAAAGAAACACAACCAATAGGCAAAACAATTAACTGTGGAACAGATTTTACAAAAGGATTTTTTAGGGAACAACATAAGGGTCAAGTGGCCAGCTAATTAAACCTATTCACTAAAAACTATCAGTTTTAAGAATATCTAAAACATGCTAACTCTCAAATATTGAATAGGACAATAAAATTAAGTTCTAGCTATGTGATAGATCTAAATATTTCACTTCACACAGCTCAAAGATTATGTGTAAATACATACCTTCTTGTTCATACATATTTCTAAATGAATTTGTTTTACAGGATGAGTTTAGACATAAAGGTGAAAAGATTGTCAAGTATTGTTAGGTATTTTTTCTGCTTGTCATACTTCATTAGGAACTGATCATTTGAATTATATCTTGACCAAATGTCTTGGCAGAATTTCCAAATCTGGGTACACTCCAAATATTTTTGGTGCTTCCCTTATTTCTAGAATCCTTTTCCTCAGAAGCTGATCTTTTTTGAGAATGTTTTCACTTTTGAGATAAGAGTTAAGTCTAAAATGTTTGCTCGATCAACCATAGTCCTGAATAACATATTTGGTCTGATCAGCCTTTTCCTCACTTCATACAGTTATATAATGATAATTCATCAGACCGAGCCTGAAACATTGAACACGCCAAGGCATTTTGACAACCTCTTTTGACTCTAGCAGAGTTTATTTTCTATTGTGATTTGAAACTACTATCACATCAAATATTCAAGGAATCACACAAATGCCTTCCAATGCCTCTTCCTCTATTGTCACATATCATTATTCTGCTTCATTTAATGCTCTGGAAGTGACGCAAACTGGCTTTCTTTTACCATCTTACTGGACCTTAATAAGTATACCTCAAAGGCCTGTTGAAGGTTCATCACAGGTCACCACTATTGACATTCTGTAATTAGAATATGTCTGTACATCTGAAGAGATTAACCTCACCATTATCTACTGAAATGCATTAATTTTCTAACACAACCACAATTAAGTCACAAAAATGAAAGTGTTGCTCAAGTGTTCAGTAATTGTAACTAAATTCGGGATAAATTTTCCAACCTGATTGGTCATTCTAACAAACGTCAGGACATCATTAAAGTAATTCAGTTTTGAAAGGTTGCTGATAGCTTTCATTTTTGAGAGTCAATTATTATCACTTTTTATTTTATGATGTGTCCCAAGAATTTAATGATTATTCTTACAAATTTTCAGTTTTCACCTAAAATGAAACCTGCTTCCTGTAATGCTTTCAGGCCCTCACAGACTGTATAACTCTGCTGCTGTCTTATGGTGCCATGCATAAATCCTTCATCCTGACAATAAATTAGGCCACATTCTCTTCAAGAATTTTTTACTTGGTCCTCTGGAATACCTTGAAGTAGTTGAAATACTGAAGTCAAACTGATTAAAGCCTGAAAGAGATATTTGCCAAAACACACTTTTAATGTCAAACTTAGTGAAGAAAACACACTTCCACCTTTGCCACGCTATCAGCTGCTAAAGACCTTGATTTTTCTCTGGACTGCTTCATTTTATAATATCAGTCTACATAGAGTCTGAGTGAATATTTAGCCTGGAAACCATAACAAGCATCAAACACCGATTTGGCTCTGTCTTAACACTATTTTTTTGTAACACTATTGTATCCTTCTTCACTCTTCTCAATTGAGATAAAGGTTTAGCCTCTTTGATACTTATATTTCAGCCTACCTAGACCCTGAAAGAACCGTGGGAATTCTTGTTAAAATGCAGTCCCTTTAGCTGGTTGTTGGACTTAATCTTTTTTCTTCAGAAGGCATAGTTGTACACGTGCATTTCTGCTCAACAAAAATGTTCTTAGATTGTGTAAAATATAAAGAGTCTCATTGATCCCTTACCCTTTTGTTGCTAAGCGAATAGTGATCCAAATTTTCATTTGAAGATCAATGCCACCTGAATCATGCAACTTGATGGGTGGATATCTATTCCTTTGAGCTACTCTGAATGGGCAGTCAGGATTATAACACAGCCACCAGGGTCAAATATCAATTGTTTTGAATCGTATAACATCTAGAGTCACATATCATTTATCTTTGTCTTTGTTCCTTTGTTTCACCGAGGAAATTCCTTCATTTCCAATATCTTGAGTTTGCTTGTTGTCAAAGTTTTGCTTTACTTTCTTCCTTTACTTGTGAGATTAGATTTGCAGAAGTATTTGAACTGCCCTATGTTTCCACACTAGATGCATGCTGCCAATCCTGCTGAGCAATTTGCCTTCTCTCTTGTTTTCTGACACCACAATGTGAGGGATTTAAATAACTGCTGCAAGGTCGCTGCTCCATTTTGCTGGGCCTGTAATTGGGTCTGTCACCTTTAGGGTTAACCAGTTGACAGACTTATCTGAAAGGCTTTTGCACGAAACATTGATTTTCCTGCTCCTCGGATGCTACCTGACCTGCTGTGCTTTTCCAGCACCACATCTCGAGACTTATCTGAAGCCTCAGCGTTTCTATGGAATAAAGTCTTTTATTTTGCCCTCAGTTGGATCTGGCTAATGTATTAGATAACATGCCTGAGTGTAAGGCCATAGAGTCTTAGATTCATACAATACGAAAACAGACCCTTCAGCCCAACTTGTCCATGCTGACCAAGTTTCCCAAACAAAATAGTCCCACTTGTTTGTGCTTGGCTCATGTCTCAAACATTGGCGGCACGGTGGCACAGTGGTTAGCACTGCTGCCTCACAGTGCCTGAGACCCGGGTTCAATTCCCGCCTCAGGCGACTGACTGTATGGAATTTGCACGTTCTCCCCGTGTCTGCGTGGGTTTCCTCCGGGTGCTCCGGTTTCCTCCCATAGTCCAAAGATGTGCAGGGTCAGGTGAATTGGCCATGCTAAATTGCCCGTAGTGTTAGGTAAGGGGTAAATGTAGGGGTATGGGTGGGTTTCGCTTTGGCGGGTCAGTGTGGACTTGTTGGGCCGAAGGGCCTGTTTCCACACTGTAATCTAATCTAATCTAAATTTCCTTTTCACGTACCTACAGAAATGTCTTTTAAATGTAACTATACCCGCATCTACCACTTCCTCTCGCAGTTCATTCCACATACAAACCATCTTCTGTATGAAAAAGTTGCCCTCAGTTCCCTTTTAAATCTTTTTCCTTTCACCTTAAAATTATGTCCCCCAGTTTTGAATTCCCCTACCCTAAGGAAAAGACCTTTGCTGGTCATCTTATTTATGTCTCTCATGATTTTATAACCCTTTATCAGGTCATCCCTCAACCTTTACGCCCCAGTAAAAAATGTTCCAGTCTACCCAGCCTCTCCTTATAACTTAAACTGTCCCAGTAAATATTTTCTGAACCCTCTCAAATTAAATAATATTATTCCAAAGCAAGGCGACCAGAACTGTACACAGCACTACAAAAGTGGCCTCACCAACATCCTGTACAACCTTAACATGATAAGGCATGTGGGTGGCACGGTGGCACAGTGGTTAGCACTGCTGCCTCACAGCGCCAGAGACCCGGGTTCAATTCCCGCCTCAGGCGACTGACTGTGTAGAGTTTGCACGTTCTCCCCGTGTCTGCTCCGGTTTCCTCCCACAGTCCAAAGATGTGCAGGTAAGGTGAATTGGCCATGCTAAATTGCCCGTAGTGTTAGGTAAGGGGTAAATGTATGGGTGGTTTGCGGGTCGGTGTGGACTTGTTGGGCCGAAGGGCCTGTTTCCACACTGTAATGTAATCTAAAAAATGATGTCTCAACTCCTATTTTCAATGGTTTGATTAATAAAGGCAAGCATGCTAAATGTCTTCTGTGTGTGATGCAACCTTCAAAGAACTATATACTTGATCTCATTTGTCTCTCAGTTAAACATTATCCAGGGCCCTTCCATTAACTGTATAAGTCCTATCCTTGCTTGTTTTACCAAAATTCAATACCTTGTCTTTATCCTTACTTAACTCGTGCTTTCTGTATATTATCAAATTCTTATGAAATTAATGGATAAAACATTCATTTGCCCTCCTTTGAAATGTATACCAATTCCAAGCAGCCAGGGACTAAGCCAAGACAGCAATAAAACTGACAAAGATTGCAAGCCAGCCTGAGAGTAATTTTCAAATTGACCTGAGGCAGTAGGTCTGCTACTTTGTACACCTGATGATCTATGCAAGGAATGGAAAGGAGCATGGAGAGCTGGAAATGGAGTTGGGGGATGGGAAGGGATGTTAATTGAAATTGAGAAACTCAGTTTTGAGTCCTCTGGACTGTAGGCTGCCCAGATGGAAGATGAAGTGTTGTTCCTCCAATTTGCAGTCTGATTCACTGTGGCAATGGAGGAGGCCAAGGACGGGCACGTTTTGCTGAAGACCAAACGTAAACTCACGACACGTTTTGCAAGCATCTCAACCGGGCCCAGAGGGGCCAATTGGACCTCCCAGTCACCACCCATTTTAATTCCCCTTCCCATTCCCTTTCCGACATGACCATCCTTGGCTTCTTTCATTGCCACAATGAATCAGACCGTAAATTGGAGGAACAACATCTCATCTTCCGCCTGGGCAGCCTATAAACCTATAGAACATTGTGTTCTCCAATTTCAAATAACCTCTCTTCTCATCCCCCAACTCCCTTTCGAGCTCCTCCCCAATCCCTTCCATTCCTCTGACCAACCCTCCTTTCCAGCTACCAACTGGATTCATTCCTCCCATTGACCAACCAGGTTGTACCCTCTACCTGTGCTTACCTATCCCTATCTCACCACGATACACTTCTCCCCACCCAAAACCCTACCCCACCTCCCACCCTTTTATCTGCAGCTCCCTTACACCCACCACCAGTCCTGAAGAAGGGTTACTTACAAAATGTTGATTTCTCCACCTCCTGATGTTACCTGGCTTGCTGGGTTCTTCCAGCCTCCTGCTTGTCTACTTTGGATTCCAGCGTCTGCAGGTTTTTGTCTCTTCTTATACAATGGGCAAGAAATCATGAATGGCAACCATCAGAAGAGTTCCATAATATTTTGGCTAGAGAGTAGGATTCTGTCATCACAAACTATTGAGATACTTCAACAACGATTCAGATATGAATATGTTCATCCTTAAATGCACAATACCCATAACAACTCATTAACCTGCATAGATTGGTAAGGAGTAATTTGATGTCTTTGGGACTCCTGATTGAATTGTACTTGCTCAATTATGATTGGAACATGAATCATATGCTTTTATAAGGGTTTACCAAGCTTCAGGTGTCCTTTCCAACACCTGTCTAATGATTAATTCTCTGCAATGGATCCTGCTATATAGAGGAACACATTAACTTGTGATTCTATATTTTGGCACGTAAACCCATCATTACTTGATACTTTTGAAATTGTCTTTCGACAACTCCCAACACTGGCCCCTCTGTGGACCTTCAAAGTTCTTAAGTGGCTGCTCAACAGGTGCTGACATCACTTTCGATTTTCAATGTGTCTTCAACACTGCAAAGGCTTCTAATTTTTCCTTTTTCAAAGTCTTCTTTTCAAAGTCTTCCCAAATTATTGTAAAATTGATGTTGCCACCTCTGTCCCATGGCTTGTGATTTTTTTCCCTTTTGGATTCGAATTGGATCTCTGTTCTGGTGACTTGCTCTATCTTGATCTAGGAGTTAAGACAGCCTGACTTTAGTAGGTTTCTGCAAAATTCCTTTGAAGTAAACTATTCTTTCTCCTTGACTTTGAGGTAGTACACCTATCTCTAGTACGGACTGTTGTTATTTTCTTCTTAGAGTCTAGCACATGACTGCTCATGGCATTATTAAATCATCACAAAACATCACTATCTCATTGTTCTACAATCCCAATGTACTTTCCAAACAAATTCTATTGCAGTTTGGATGTTTGGAAATATTTAAATACCACAACAGAGTTTTGTAAATACAATAGAATGAGATTTGCATACTCATATATACTAAACAAAATTTTAAGGGCTCAGTGGTTAGCACTGCTGCCTCACAGGCCCAGGATCCCAGGTTCAATTCCAGCCTTGGGCAACTGTCTGTGTGGAGTTTGCACATTCTCCCCGTGTTTGGGTGGGTTTCCTCTGGGTGCTCCGGTTTCCCCCCACAGTCCAAAGATGTGCAGGTCAGCTGAATTGGCCATGCTAAATTGCCCATAGTGTTAGGTGCATTAGTCAGGGGGGGAATGGGACTGGGTGGGTTACTCTTCAGAGGGTCGTGTGGACTTGTTGGGCCAAAGGGCCTGTTTCCACACTTATGGAATCTATTCTAATCAAAAGATCTAATCTAAGGGAATTAAAAATCTGCCACTAAATTAGAGCTGTGTTCTAATCAGGCATCATCATACACTGGGAGCAATCCTTTGGTCATATGATTTGAATTCTTTTCTATAATTTCTTCCCAGGTATGATACTGTTGTTTAGCTTATGTTAAAGCAATATAGTAATGGAAAAATAAATATGATTTAATAAATATGATCAGGTTTCATCTGAGATCTGACTTGTTCATAATAATTCAAGCAAAATTAATAGTTATAAATTATTTAATCACTTATGATCAGCGATAGCCAAAATAATGGATATGTTAGGTTTAATTAAAGTTTAGGATGAGAAATGACACATTATGCATCTAAAAAAAATGACATGGCCATGACAAATGGAAATCTGATTAAGGTCAGGTAGGACAGATGGAACATACAAACTGCTCTTTTCTTCTCTTTGCTTCTTAATACGTCCAAAACTACCCAAGAGTGTTAACGTCAATGTACTTTCAGGGGTTTTTCTCCATTGCCAACTGCAATTGCTTCCCTCAATAACTTATGCTTTATATCAACTTTTAGCTGTAGACTTTGGTGTTGCATTGTTGCAGTTCAACAAAGCTTCCTCTTTATACAAAACAACTAGTATGTCAAAGTATGTAATTGCCTAAGCCATAAGTGAAAGCCTGTCATAAAATTCTACAGCCTTTGCTTATGCTTCCTAACCTGATTAATCAGACTTAGACTGGAGGCCTGCTACCAGTAGGGTACCACCCGAATTGGTGCTGGGTGCACTACTTTTCATCATCCTTTATAAATGATTTGGATGTGAGCATAAGAGGTATCATTAGTAAGTTTGCAGATGACACCAAAATTGGAGGTTAGTGGACAGCGAAGAAGGTTACCTCAGACTACAACAGGATCTTGATCAGATGGGCCAATATGCTGAGAAGTGGCAGATGGAGTTTAAATTAGATAAATGTGAGGTGCTGCATTTTGGGAAAGCAAATCTTAGTAGGGCTTATACACTTAATGGTAAGGTCCTCATGAGAGTTGCTGAACAAAAAGACCTTGGAATGAAGTTCATAGCTCCTTGAAAGTGGAGTCGCAGGTCGATAGGATAGTGAAGAAGGTGTTTGGTATGCTTTCCTTTATTGGTCAGAGTACTGAGTACAGGAGTTGGGAGGTCATGATATGGCTGTACAGGTCATTGGTTAGGCCACTGTTGGAATATTGCGTGCAATTCTGGTCTCCCTGGTGGACTGTCAGTTGGGCAGTCAGGTCAGGGAGTGTTGTTTGTTTGGCCTGAATATTGATTTGAAATTTTTTATGATTTATAAGAAAACTCAACTAACATTTATATGGGATATATGCAGCAAAGGTAAATAAGAAGTGCATTTAAATGTGGGTTATGTTAATAACACTGGTAATCACGCAGCATTGGTGAGACAAATGATAGTGACTGACAAGGCATGGGAAGGTGAATTGTGTTTCCCTTTAGAGTTTCAGCAGGACTACACAAGGTTAACTCAATTCTTTTGGAAAGCAGAAAAACCTGGAAAACTCTCAGCAGGTCAAGTAGATTCTGTGAAGAAATCTGTTCTGTAAATAGCAGCTCACTTCTACGTTTGGTTTACTTACCCTTTACACATTTGTCCATTCAAGTGTATTTTTGGTGACATAGTCACAACACAATGTCAATTTCTTGGACTGATGACTTTCAAAATGCATAAATGCTATATTAGGTGAATGTCTGAACAATTGCACTGTTTAGAACTCTCTGAATAGTAAGTACATGATCTGCACCGCTGTGTGAAAAGAAAGGAAAATTTATGGAGTCTTGGGGACCCAACTCCTCTGCATACTAGCGTTGATGACATTCCACAAAGTATTGACTCTTGAACCGGTCCTAGTTTTTTACGTTATGTTACCTTTTATGTTAAGGTGTCATACAACCTTTCTGCTTAAACATTGCATTTCATATCTAAGCACAGCATACAGACAAGTTGTAATTTAATCTTAAAATGATGCTTTGCTTGTGCAGAAGTTTAGTTAC
Organism: Chiloscyllium plagiosum; assembly: GCF_004010195.1. Lineage (NCBI taxonomy): Eukaryota > Metazoa > Chordata > Chondrichthyes > Orectolobiformes > Hemiscylliidae > Chiloscyllium > Chiloscyllium plagiosum. The sequence goes on from NC_057721.1 coordinate 30,165,336, forward strand.
GTTGAAACAATTTTTTGATGTTATGAAAAGATTCTTGTTTCCAATTTACCTTCAAACATTTACCTTGTTGGGTCATCCTGCTATTGAAGTCAGTTAAACCTTGTACACATTGGTCTGAATATTCTGATGGACAGCAGGTTGTTGGAACAAAACAAACTGGAATTATACATTGGGAACATGCAGAGTTCCAAGCATAACAGACTCAACAGGAATTGCAGGTAGTCGAAGATTCATGCATACTTCTGTTGCATTTGGAACCCTCTAAAAGAATTGATTAAAGGTAAAGAATTCATAAGGTTCTGCTTCTATTAAGCTAATAGTCACCCAGGAAACATTGGACCACTAAAGTCCTAGTCTCACTCTTTGGTGATTATTAAGCTGTACCCCCAACTCACCATGCATATCCTTTGCTACCCTTCCTAAACCCTTATACCATTCCCCCTATGCCCCTGACAACCAACTACACCGAATAGACTACTCCAAACCAACATGATTTTATTGTGTCCAGGGTCCCAGTGCCCCTCTCCCCTGCTGGCCCTTACTCCCTCTCCTCTACTGGCTTGACAACCCCTTTCCTGGACAAAGACACTACCCCTCCTTCCTCATTGCTTGACCGGAAACACTCAGACTCTGACCTCCCCTAAATAGTCCAACATTTACCTAACACACTGACATCTCAATCTCCTGGCACCCTACTTACCTGGCATTTGACTCATCTGGCAGCCTCAATCCTGAACCAACTGCCATCTTAATCCCACATTTCCATGCTTACCCTTTCACAGCTGCTGTCAGATTGTCCGGTTCAGCTGCCAACCATTTAAATCTCAGGACATGGTATATTGACTGCTGCAAAAGGGGACATGCTTACACACACACACTTTGAGGGAACTGTTTGATTTCAGGTGCAGTCTACATTTCTGAGGAGCTGGGATCAGAGTTCCAAATAGGAAATCATAAGAGCTGAGCATTAATCTGGCTGTGATCGTGACCTCTCAGAATACCTGAGCCAATATGTTCTAATACATTTCTTTTAACTCTGCAAATTGTGTCGTGAACACAACATAAAGCTATTAATGCACAGGCATATTACAAATATTACTTCAATACTCTACTGATTTTAGAACAGATTGCAATGAAACAGCACAGACACATAAACACACACACATAAATTCTGTCAGGTTTTCCACATGACAAACATTCTTTATCCATATCCTTAGATCACTCAGCCATCTCTCAATCCATTTGGCTATCATTTCCATCAATTGCATGTATGCTAACCTTCACCTGTGTTTCACTTCTAAACAATGTTGCTTCCATTTAGTTTAACAAAGGCTAGTGAATGCAAGAAAATAAAATCTCATTATTAGAATATAACAGCAATTAAAGCAAGGTTGGCTAACTACAATTCTCTACTCCTTTTCTGAAATTAGAATGTTTTGCCACCTTTCAGTCCTTTGCAATAACATAAACTGATTTATGGACAGACTTGAGGATTGTCTGGTAAGTAGGAGTGGGATGTTGTGTGCAATGTGATGGTTGTCTTAATACATTAACATCAGATGAGCTTTTTTTTGGCTGCTTCATGAATTGCCACAATTAGTTTGATTAACATAGGTCTCATATGAGTCAAACCTTAGGTTATACAAACAACATTGCAATTCTTTAAATTAGGAACCACATTCTGAAGAATTTTGCCAAAGTGATGATTCATCCCACATTGATGATGTTTTGAGACATCGGGGAAAATTGCTTCCCATTACGTTAGGTTACCAGTGTATCAATTAATTTTGCATCATCTTCCAGTCTCTCTCAATTCTGCTTATTCCTGAATTTGTTTTATTCAAACCTCTGTTTTCACTTCCTTTGTAGTTCAGCCATTTTTTTCTTTATCATGCTTCCAATCTGTTACCCTGTTTATTTGCCTATCATTATTCTGATCAGTTTCACACGCATGCTGCCAGTATTCAATGAGTCCAGACTTTGTCATTTTAGTTCTGCAACCTTTCTTTGTGGAAACCTGCCATATTACTCTCTGAGGGTCTGAGGCGAGCTGCCGTGCACTAACCCTTTTCGAGACCATCTGTCCTTTCATTGCTACAACCATTACTTAGGATTTTGGTTTCAATCATGCAGAAGTAAATTCTCAGATAATTAAGCAAGAGCATCAGGACAGAACTCTAGCCAAACCAACTTGGCATTTTGTGCCCGAAGAAAGAGATCATCCGACCAAAACTCAAACCTGGGAGCTTTTCATTAACTTAGTGCCACATAAATTAATGTGTTTGCTTATTGATTGGCCTGTAACATTGCCTTTGTCCTGTAGAATAGTTTTCTCTACTGAATCAAAATTTTTTTTGACTGCAGAAATTATTTTAACAAACTATCTGATTGAAATGGTGTACAAGCTGCTAATTGACTTGGATTGCTTCTGATAGAAGAATGGTTTTAAATAAGAAAAAAATCGCATTTATACAAGGACCTCAGGATGTCCTAAAGGTAACAAAGTATTTTTGACATGTTATCATTCTTGTAATATATGAAATTCAGTAGCTAAGACAACAAACCTTCAGTAAAGATAATGTGACAATGAAGAGATAATCTATTTTTGTGATGTTGATTCAGGAATAAATATTTCCCAAAATGTGGGTAGCTTCTCTGCTTTTTGAAATAAAGCTATGGGATCTTTGACAGCCACCCCAGAGGATAAACAGGACATTAGCTTAAAGCCACTTTCAAAAGGTAGTATCTCGAACAGTGCAGCATTATTTAAACATAATTCCTTCAAACATTACTGGCAAGCCTCACATCTTTAATTACCTTTGAGAAGCTGCTTTCTCCAGATATCTCAAGCAGTCCATATGGCAGAGATTCCCAAAGAGTTGTTGGGACGTTAGCTGCAGGTATTTGGCACTGTGACGGTCAAAGAACAACAATATAGTTCCATGTCATACTGTACTCAATCACCAACCTAGCTGTTTAGACTTGAGTCCCAGGGTGACTTGAATCTTCTGACTCAGCTGAGAGTGCTAACAATTGAGCCACAGCTGAGCTGTGAAGCTATTGACTTCATCAGCATTTGTTACTTTTATTATACTATGCTCTATTTTCTTGATTACAACTTAAATGTAATTCAAAACTATTTCACTGTCTGCAATGTGTTTTGGGATGACATGAATCATGAAAGAAACAAGATAAAAAGAAATCATTCATTATTTTTCTTCATTACTCAATATTTTTATGCCCCAGATAGTTACAACAAAGAGTATTAAATAAATATTTCACACAATTAAAAATACTTAGCTATTATTGTTCTTGCTATGACTCATACAAATGAGTAGATCATCCAGTGAATATATTGCAATAGAGAACCTAAGTGAAGCAAGAGTAGAGTCTGTTTGCGACTTGATATGATCATGGCTGATCTTCTGCCTCAACTCTATTTTCCAGCCTCCTCCATACCTCTCATGATTCTTTTCAACAGCATGACAATTTGAGATGGAATTTGAAATCTCCAAAGATATAAGGTCACTTGGTGCATACGCTGAGGGAGGAGTATAATGAAGGGATTTTGGTGAGCTTTTTTACAACACATCTGTGTCACACAAATGGCAAGTAATGACCATCTTCAACAAGAGAACATCTAACAAACACAACCACGTCTCCTCCACCACACTCCCCATATTCTACATGACATTACTATTACTTGTTTCCTAACCATCAACAATCTAGGACTTAGCATTGACCGGAATGGGAATGAGACAAACTACATAAACATTATGGCTACAAAAGCAGGTCACAGCTGGATGTTCTGAGGGAAATAATTGGGCTCCTGACTCACTAAAGCATGTCACTAAATACAATGCACAAATCAGGATGGAAGAATAAGAACAAACTTGGGTGACAATGGAGAACAAAGTTTATAAATGTGGAAAAAAAAATGAGGTGAAGCAACCTGTGATGGTTAACAGAAGGGAAGATGCCACAGAGGTGTCGGGAATAGAATAAGGTGTGGTCAGGTGATAAGAGCCATGCTCACTGCTATGGTGAAAATGGTGAAAGTTATCCCCAGTACATTGGCTCTATTTAATGGGAATGTGTCATTACTGCTCAGTCAGGTTCCTGTCAAGGCCCTGATCATGTAACAACTCATCATCAATTCATGAAATACATGCTCATAAGTGAACAGTTATGCTTCCAGGAGATGCACAAAGGGTAATGGAATAAATACTAATAAATGATAACTGGCAAAGTCTGCAAGGCCTACTAGTTGGATGCGCTGGACAAGGTGACTTGCAAGATTAGGGCCTAGCAAATGCATTGAGAAGGAAGGTTGAAAGAGGGTATAATTGGGCAGTTGGGGGTGAAAGCTTGTCAGGAGATTTATGACAAATGCCACATTGTATTCTTCTAAAGATGCTGATATAACAATATAAGAAAATCAATTCAGCCCACCAAACATGCTCCACCATTTGCTATAATCTCATCTCTCATTATTCTTCAACCCATTTCAAATAAAAACTTTGTCTTTCTCTTCCTTAAAGGAGATAGAGGGCTTGGTGACATGGTAGAATGATAACAACCTTTCTCTTAATGTTGGCAAAACTGGTCATTGACTTCAGAAAGAAAGGCGGAGAACATACTCTCATCTACATCAATGGAGTGAGGTTGAAAGGGTGGAGAGCATCAAATTTCTAGGAGTGACGATAACAGACGACTTGTCCTGGACTTCCCACATAGATGTAACAGTCAGGAAGGCACAGTTAGGTGGATCAGAAAATTCAGCATGTCTGCAAGGGCCCTCACCAACTTTTACAGTGGCACCGTAGAAAGCATTCTATCTGGGTGCATAATAGCTTGGTACAGCAACTGCTCAGCCTAGGACTGGAAGAAACTACAGAAAGTTGTGTGCACAGCCCAAACCACCATGGAGGCTAACCTTCCATCCATAGATTCCATTTATATGGCTTGTTGCTGCAAAAAGGCTGGCAACATCATCAAAAACCCCTCCCACACCAGTAATGCTCTTCTACAACCTCTTCCATCAGGCAGAAGGTACAAAAGCTTGAACACACGTACCAACAGGTTCAAGAACAGCTTCTTTTCTGCCATTATTAGACTGATGAATGGATTCTCTAAATCCAAATAATATTGATCCTGTTAACGTTGATCTTGCCTTGTACACATCCTGTGAGGTGTAACCTGTATGCCTTACTCTGTCCAAGATTTTTCTCACCCTATGATCTGTATGTCCTTGCTTACTATGGTCTGCCTATACTGCTCTCAAACAAAGCTTTTCACTGTACTTAGGTACACATGACGATAAATCAAATCAAATCAATATACTCAATGGTTGAGCATCCACTGTACTTTAGGGTAGTGAATTCCACAGATTCATGACCCTTTGAGAGAAGTACTTTCTCTCTATTCTGGTTTAAACATGAGACCCCTTATCCTAAAATTATGACCTCTCATTCTAGATTGCCCCACATGAAGAAACAGCCTTTCTACATTTGTGTTGCCAATCCCCTTTCATCTCTTAGATATCTCAGTTGGATCCCCTCTCAGTCTTCTAAACCTCAGAGAATATAGGCCTAAGCAAATCAATCTTTCTTCAAAAGACAAATCCATCATCTGTGGAAACAATCCAGAGAATCTCTATTGAAATGACTCAAAATAACTATATCCCACAATACTCCAGATGTTGTCACACAAATGCCTTGTACAGTTGCAGCAACATTTCCTTACTTTTATAGAGACAATCTAACCTTGATATTCAGTGGTGTTACCATCACGGAATCCCCCACTATTGACGTTCTCTATCAACATTCCCCACTATCATTAACTAGAAACTCAATTGGACTCACCACATAAACACAATGGCTACAAGACCAAGCCAGAGACTTGGAATACTGTAGTGGATAATACACCTCCTGACTCCACAAAGCCTGTCCACTATCAACAAGGCACAAGTCAGGAATGTGATGGAATACTCCCCACTTTCATGGATGAGCGCAGCCCGAGCCATACTCAAGAAGCTTGAACACCATCCAGGCAAAGCAGCCCTCTTGACTGGAAGCGCATCCACAAGCATCCACTCTGTCCACCACCGATAGACAAGAGCAGCATTTTGTACTATCCACAAGATGCACTACAGAAAATCACCAAAGATTCTCAGACAGCGCCTTTCAAACCATGACCACTTCCATCTAGAAGCCATAATGTGGAGGTGCTGGCATTGGACTTGGATGGACAAAGTTTAAAAAATCACACAATGCCAGGTGATAGTCCAACAAGTATATTTGGAAGTACTAGCTTTCAGAGCGCTGCTCCTTCATCAGGTAATGAGTGGGGCAGAATCATACGACACAGAATTTAGAACAAAAGATCATAGTATCATGCAACTGATACGATATACTGAATACACTTAAATTGCTGTTAAGTCTTTCATCTTTTAGAATGGGTTGCAGGTATTCATTCATTAATATGTAAATCCAAGAACTTCTTTCAAATCACATTCCTGCGATAACTTAAGGTTTTATATAAAAAGGTGACATCTCAGCTCAGACAATATTAAAGGAGTGAGGTTAGAGTCAACCTGTATTCCAGTATTGAGTCAGACTGGTTTTATTTCCAAAGTAGTAATTTATAAAATGTCACATGGACCGACTGCGGACAGATTGTGTGCTTTTGGAACAAAATAGAATGTATCTGCAAATACAAATCTGCAAATGCAAATTCACCCCATTGACTTATATATGTGTGTGTATGTGTGTGCGCTTGGTAGAGTGTGTGCATAAGTGTGACGGAGTATAAGCCTGTGAAAGGATGTGTGCATGGGTGAGAGCGTGTGGGATGTATATGTGTGTGTCAGAGAGACAGCGTGTGTATGAGAGAGGGTCTGTGTAAGTGTGTGAGTATGTATGAGTGCATGTGTATGCGTGCTTGTGTGTGTGTATGTGTGTGTGTGAGTGTATAGTGCAGTGGGGTCATCTGTAGTGTGACATTAACCCAAGATCCTTGGCTATCAGCCAGGTTTGGTACCCATGAGGTAGTCTTAACCAGGACCTTGGGTTCATGTCACACTACAGGTGACCCCACTACACTATGCACTTTCACACACACACACTCACATAGAAGCACACATACATATACACTCTTACATGCTCACACACTTACACAGAACCACACTCATACACACACTATCTCTCAGACACACAAACATATACTCCACACAATCTCACCCACGTGCACATCCTCTTACAGGCTTATACTATGTCACACTCATGCACACACTCTCCCAAGCACGCACACACAAACTCTCACTCACATACATTCACACATTCACATGCACTCACACACTCACATGCACATACACACACATATAAGGGTGAATTTGCATTTGCAGTTTTGTATTTGCAGATACATTCTATTTTTTAAAAAAAGCTCACAATCTGCAGACAGTCAGTCCATGTGACATTTTATAAATTCCTACTTTGGGAATAGAACCAGTCTGATTCAAGATTGGAATACAGACAGACACTAACCTCACAACTTTAATGCATTGTCTGAGCTGAGATGTCACCTTTTTTTTTATAAAACCTTAAGGTATCTCAGGAATGCGATTTGAAAGAACTTTTGGGATTTAGATATTAATGAATTGATACCTGCAACTCATTCTAAAAGATGAAAGACTTAACAGCAATCTAAGTGCATTCAATATTTCACATCAGTTGCATGGCACTATGACGTTCTGCTCCAAATTCTGTGTCTTATAATCCTGCCCCACCAGTTATCTGATGAAGGAGCAGTACTTCCAAATAAAACTGTTGGACAACAACCTGGTGTTATGTGATTTTAATTTTGTCCATCTAGAAGGACAAGGGCAGCAGATACATGGGAGCACTACCACCTCCAAGTCATTCACCATCACTTCACTGGGTCAAAATTCTGGAATTCTCTCCCCAATGTCAAGAGTACATAGGTTTAAGGTCAACCCACAGCAGGTAGACTGCAATGAATCAGGAAGGCAGCTCACTACCACTTTCTCAACAGCAACTTGGGAAAGGCACTAAATGCTGGCCAGCCAGAAATCCCACATCCCAAAAATAATCTATATTCCTTGAGCAATAAATGTTAACATTTCATTTGTCCTTCATTACTGCCTGCTGTACCTGAATACTAGGTTTCTCCAATGCATGAACAAGGCTACCCAGATCCCTCTGCACCAATACACTCTGAAGTTTCTCTAAAGAGGACGATGAAAGTTGAGGAATGCTAAAAGCCTGTAGATGGGACTTGGGAGGATAGAGTATCCAAGATAGGAGAAATGAAAAGATGTTTCTAAGAGAAATGAGGAAAAAAAGAAGTGAAAAAAAGGTAGAAGTAAGGTAGAAGTAGTAATAATGAACAAATATCTGAAACCGCAGCCAATGTACACATGTGAATGGACACTGGTTAATTCAAGTTACATAAGCTTAGTTATCTAGCAATTATGAGCATTCATATAATGGACAAAGAACAGTACATCACCAGTCTTAGATCCGCCAAGGCTGTTTCCACACATGATGCCTTTTCTAAACTAAAAAGCTTTTGCCTCTATGCAGTTCATATCTCCCTCTTTCCTGCCTATTCACATATCTGTCAAGATGCCTCTTAAATGTTGTTATAATATCTGCCTCCATCATGGCCTCTGGCAACACATTCCAGGCATTTAACCACCCTGTACATAAAAAATATGCCTCTCACATCTCCTATGTACTTACCCCCTTTTACCTTAAACCTATGTACTCTTGTAATTGACATTTCTACCCTGGGAAAAATACTTCAACTATCCACTTTATCCATGCCTCTCATAATTTTGTGTACTTCTATCAAGTCACACTTCATCCTTCCATGTCCAAGTGAAAAACAAATTATCCAATCTCTCCTCATAGTAAATACACTCCAGGCAATATCTTGTCACATTGTTTCTGTAACCTCTCCAAAGGCTGCACATCTTCTGGTACTGTGACAACCAGAACTGTACAAAGCATTCCAAGTATGAGCTAATCAAGTTCTATACAGCTGCAACATGACTTGCCAAACTGTTATGCTCAATGCTCTGACTGATGAAGGCAAGAATACCACACGGCTTCTTGACCATCTTATCCACTTGTGTTGTCGCTTTCAGGGAAGTATGAAACTATATACCTAAATCCCCCTGTATGTTGATGCTACTCAGGGTTCTATTATTTATATGTATTTCTCTCTTGGGTTAGATCTTCCAAAAACTATCACCTCACAATTTTCCAGATTAAATCCCATTTGTCATTTCTCCACCCAAGTTTCAACCCTACCTCTATCTTGGTGTATCCTCTGGCAATCCTCCTCATTAAACGCTGATCTGCCAATGTGTATGTCATCCCCAATCATGGTAATATACAGGGAACAAATAGGAAACAGTAGAAGGGTTGTTTAATTTATTCCAAAAATGCAGCACCAAATCACACCTTTGTTACCCTATACTACATCAATTCAATTAACTATAATGTCATGACTCTAAAATTAATCTGTCAAAAATTCTCTCAGTATTAGTTTGATGTGTCTGCCCCTTTTATCCTACAACAGCTTTAGTGACAGTCCAATGGCAGTAACATTAAGGTAAACTAAATAATGCAATGCAGCTGCCTCAGAGGTGATGACAGCTACCAAAAGAGGTGGATTCGAGTGCCAGCAGTACTCCCAGTGGTAAAATAAACAGTTGGACTTGAGGCATTGGATAGTATTTCTTGTTGTTATTGAAATACTATTTTTCTCTCTCTGTATTGTGTGCTGTGCACATAATCAGTTACAAATTCTACTTTTAAAGCAATCATGCAAATTGTCCACACCAGTTCTGCATCCATTGTTGAGGTGCTGTGCACCCTATTCAATTATGTTATCGAATTCTGAGAAAAGCCACAAACATAAATCTCCAAAGCAATTTCCAATTAATCATGTTTATGAATAGTGGTAATGACAAACCAAATGTTTCACAAGCAGACCCTTGACCAACACATGATTGACTCTGTTTCTAGCTAACTTTCTGACACCAAGATTGTTGGGTACTGGAAGCATGCTCCCTGATTTTCACTTGGAGTGGGATCTTGATAGGGTAAATCTCAGAGAAAGAAGGCAGTTACCATGCCACCTGAAGAATATAGACATTTGATTTGAAAAGAATATTCCTGCTGCCACTGGGACCTGTGTATAGCACACCATGAGAGCACATGAACTGCACATGAACTCTCAGGCCAGAATTATGTCTCTCAATAGAGTTGCAAATCAAGTCACAAAATGGTGAACTTGGATTCTTGCTGGAAAAGTAATTTTACTGTGCCTTCCCGTTGCTGTGCCAGTGGGAAGGCCTCAGATGCAAAATGCACTGCATCTCTTTTGAATGACTGGCATCTTTAACAGTCTCTGTAGCACCAGATCCAAGTGGTGGGCACTGGTGGAACTGTGAGAAGGTGCACAGTTGAAGAGAACTTGCATTCCAAACAGGGGTAGGTTTGGGACCAGTTCCACCACAGAACACACCAGATGGCCTCCTTCTTTAGAGACTGCAATTTCCCTTCCCACATGGTTAAGGTGCCCTCCAACACATCTCATCCAAATCCCACACCTCCGCCCTCAGACCCCACCCCTCCAACCGTAACAAGGACAGAACGGCCCTGGTGCTCACCTTACACCCTACCAACCTTCGCATAAACCAAATCATCCACCGACATTTCCGCCACCTCAAAACGGACCCCACCACC
>NC_057721.1:30176354-30181132 GCF_004010195.1 Chiloscyllium plagiosum
CGGAACACTTCAACCCCAGGGCATCAATGTGGACTTCAACAGTTTCCTCATTTCCCCTTCCCCCACCTCACCCTAGTTTCAAACTTCCAGCTCAGCATTGTCCCCGTGACTTGTCCTTACTGCCTATCCTCTTTTCCATCTATCCACTCCACCCCCCCGGCCTATCATCTTCATCCCTTCTCCCACTCACCTTTTGTACTCTATGCTACTTTCTCCCCACCCTCACCCTCCTCTAATTTATCTCTCCATGCTTCAGGCTCTCTGCCTGTATTCCTGATGAAGGGCTTTAGCCTGAAACGTCGATTTTACTGCTCCTCAGATGCTGCCTGAACTGCTGTGCTTTTGCAGCTCCACTCTAATCTAAACTCTGGTTTCCAGCATCTGCAGTCCTTGTTTTTACCCAGTTTGGGTATTAGGTAGAGTCAAGGAAATGTGAGTAAATGGGGTGAGGGCAGATAGAAAGGATCAAAGCTAAGGTGTTTTCAAGAGGAGGGGGCTGCTGCCAATGCACAAAGGTCACCTCCCTGGAAAATATACACAACATCCTCCCCACCTTTTCATTGGTTTAAGTAGCTTTATTCGAGTTGTGTCAAGTTTTGTGGAAGGATTCTCACCATGACACTCACCATAGAGATTTCTCACGGTATCTTACCAAATGAATTTTATTTAGCAATCTATCCTGCCCCTTTGGCACATCTGCCTGTGGCTACTGTATTATTTTAGAGAGGCCGTATCATTTTGTGGTCAATTAACCTGGTAACATCTCAATTGATCATTAATTATCTGGTTAAAAATGGCAGATGAGCTCTTCTTTCAGCACTCACACACTTCCTGATCTGTGGGAAACCGTTAGGAGGTAGGTAGGTGATCAGGTTTGCGACCCTTATATTTTAGGTTTCATCTCATCAAAAACACTTCTAGTAGGGGCCTGTAAAGTCAGGCCCATTTGAGCACAAATGCAAGGAAATTATGATGAACCTGTATCAAAATCTGGTTCAGTCTTAACTGGGGCATTGTGTCCAGCCCTGAGCATTACATGTCAGAAAGGATATGAATGCTTTGTGGAGCATACAGAAAAATGTTTACAAGAGTTCTGAGATAGATGAAGAATTGAGTTAAGTTGGTAGATTGACAGAAGTTGGTGCTGTTTCCTTGGCAAAAAGGAGCAGTGTAGTAGCACAATAGTTAACACTGTTGCCTCATGGTGTCAAGGACCTGGGTTTGATTCCAGCCTTGGGTAACTCTCTGTATGGACTTTGCATGTTCTCCCTGTGTCTACATGGGTTTCCACCAGCTGCTCTGATTTTCTCCCATAATCCAAAAATGTGCAGGTTAGGTGGAATAGCCATGCTAATCTGCCTATAGTGTCTAGGGATGTGCAAGCTCGGTGGGTTAGCCATGGATAAATGTGCAGTTACAGGAACAGGGTGGGGGTCTGGGTGGGATGCTCCTGCAAGGTTGATGCAGACTCAATGGGCCAGATGGCCTTTATCTGTCTGTAGGGATTTGAGATGAAGAGCTATGATAGGGGTTTTCAAAATCAATAAGGGTCTGGACAGAATATACATGGAGGACTGAATCTTATTTTCTTTCAGTCTATGTGTAAGATGCATCAGGTTTTTTGGAGGGATTCTCACCATGACGTTCACCATAGAGATTTTGCAAAGTATCTTACCAAATTAATCTTATTGCCAACCTATGCTGCCCCTTTGGCATCCATCACATTTGATTCTTTACCCATCTTATCACACTTAATGTTGCCAGAACAACTTCCGACTCACTAGATGAATCCCAAAAGACTGACATCCCTTCCACCTGCGCTGTTATTAAAAGACCGCTGTGCACCTAGCCAAGCATTAGTAATCCAGTGTTGTCCCTCACTGGCAGCATATTGGCTCCACAGCCAGAATGCCACACTGCCCATGACACACAGCCAGTGTGGCCGACGTTCTCATATATATGCAAGTGCATTCTGTAACCGAGTTGACATTTTGCTACCAGACAACAAACAATGCTTGTCCTTAGATGTATCCCACCTCTCTGTACAGCCAAACTGATCCCCAATGCCCAGTGGTCATCTGTATCTTGTCATTACCCAGTAGGGGAATGCTATCCACAGGCAAGCGATCAAACAAATCTAAACTTGAGTTTTTATTGATAGTCAGCAAAAGAGAACACAGAGGAAAACAAATGAAGTCTGCAGTATGCACCACAATGAGAATCAAATGTTAACATCTTGACTTTGACAGTCTCGGATGGTCCTCCAGACCCAGTTAGCATTTATTGGAATCAGGTGTTAACCATGTCTTATCTGTCGAGTAGCATTGATGTGTTGAGTCCTGTCATCCATAGCACACCCTTCTTCTGTCACTGTTCTCAACCTTCTCCTTGAATGACTGCTCCTGTTCCTCTGGCTCATTAACATTTATCATAGCGCCTCATTGCCAGCCCCGATTGTACAGAACACAGTGTGCTAGGACTGCATAACCCATTCTATCCCAAATACTCCCCAGACCATTCCAAGCCACAGAAAAGCATATTTCACAGCCCTGTCATCTGCTCAGCCATAGCCCTGGTCACAGTATGTGCAGCAATTTGAGAAAGGTGCTGTGGTGGCTGATTGACCATCACCTTACAACAAAATGTGCCATATTTCACTGATGGATTCCACTAGATGCTGTGTTCTTTTGTTAAATCTTGCTTTTTGAGAAGCTTTGTTATTTCTGTGGTTGAAGTAATTGTCAAGACTTTCAGTACCTGAAAGCTTCATTGCAATATTATTTCTGATCCCATAGCTTCCTAAAATGATTAGCTATTATATTTTCTTTATTTTTTAAAAAATTGCATTAATGGTAATTCTTCCACACTTTATTGCTGCTCTGGAAGGTTTTCTCACTTGTTCCTTTAACAGACGATTCCCTAAAAAGAAACAAAGAACTATGGATTCAAGAAATCAGACACCTGATCTGAAATTGCTGATAGATCTCAGCAGGTTTGGCAGCAACTGTGGAGAGAAAGCAGAGTTAATGTTTTGTGTCCAGTGACCCTTCTTCAGAATTGGTTGTAGCCAGGAAAAGGTTGGTATAAATGCTGAAGATCTGTTGGGGGGACAAGAGAGGAGTAAACAATCGTAATAGAGTCATTGAGTCATAGAGATGTACACTGACTTAACTTTTCTCGCTGCTCATTTCACCTCCAATTTTGGTGTAATCTGCAAACTTGCCAACTATTCCTCTTATGTTCACATCCAAATTATTTACATAAATGACAAAAGGTCGTGGACCCAGCACCAATCCTTGCGGCACACCACTGGTCACAGGCCTCCAGTCTGAAAAACAACCCTCCACCACCACCCTGTTTTCACTTTTATGCATTTCAAGACATCCAGCACTTCCTCCTCTGTAATATGGACATTTTTCAAGATGTCACCATCTATTTCCCTACATTCTATATCTTCTATGTCATTCACCACAGTAAACACTGATGTAAATACTCATTTAGTATCTCCCCCATCTCCTTGATGATCTTTGAGGGGTCCTGCACTCTCCCTAGTTACCCTTTTGTCCTTAATGTATTTGTAAAATCCCTTTGGATTCTCCCTTATCCTATTTGCCAAAGTTATCTCATGTCCCCTTTTTGCCCTCCTGATTTCACTCTTAAGTATGCCTTTACACTCTAAGGATTCACTCGATCCCTCCTGTCTATACCTAACATATGTTTCCTCCTTTTACTTAACCAGACCCTCAATTTGTTTAGACATCCAGCATTTCCTACACCTACCAGCCTTTCTTTCACCCTCACAGGAATATACTTTCTCTGGATTCTTGTTATCTCAGTCTGAAGCCTAACCATTTTCCAGCCATCTCTTTATCTGCGAACATTTGCCCCAGTCAGCTTTTGAAAGTTCTTGCCTAATACCATCAAAATTAGCCTTTCTCCAATTTAGAACTTCAACTTTTAGATCTGATCTATGCTTTTCCATCACTATTTTAAAACTAATAGAATTATGGTCGCTGGCCCTAAAGTGCTCCCCCACTGACACCTCAGTCACCTGCCCTGCCTTATTTCCCAGGATTAGGTCAAGTTTTATACCTTCTCTACAAAAATCAGAAAATTCTCTTATACACACAAATTCCTCTCCATCTAAACCCTGAACACTATGGCAGTCCCAGTCTGTGTTTGGAAAGTAGTAGAGTGACAAGATGAGCTTATCACTCTACTACTTCTTGCTCCTTCACAAGCTGCAGACCCAGAAAATAGCACCATCTTATTGTTCTTTAAAAGCCCCACTGCTCCAGGTTCACTTAATACCTATGGCTTACATTTTTAAAATTCAATCAAGAAACAGATCTCAATAAAACATTTAATCAAGAATGAATTCACTCTACTCACTACTGTAGATTTACAGCAAGGCTTGCTTCCTCAGTGCCTGCCTCCGTAACCAACTCATCCCACACAGACCACCTTTAAACCAGCAATGTTCGGACCAGAACAGGACAAACAGTACAGACTACAGATTCAAAAACACCAGCAACAGTTCTCCTTCAAGATCCTCCGCTCCACGCTTGCAGCAATGCGCTGGCACCTAACTTCTCTACAGTCAGCCCTGCCTCAGCTGAGGGCCACACTCTCTCAGAATTGCAAAGGACCCACTCTGTACTACATCCTCAGGAGAATTCATTCTCCCAACAAACAGTATTTCAACTCCATCTCAAATATCAAAAATTGTAAGTACAACAAACTTTTAACTACCCACCTCCATAACCAGTGCTCCTCAA
>NC_057721.1:30183743-30367815 GCF_004010195.1 Chiloscyllium plagiosum
GGAACATCTCTGGGACACCCGCACCAATCAACCCCATTGCCCCGTGGTCGAACATTTCAACTTCCCCTCCCACTCTGCTGATGACATGTAGGTCCTGGGCCTCCTCCATCGCCACCGCCTTATCTCCCAATCAACGCTAGGGTATCAACGTGGACTTCACCAGTTTCCTCATTTCCCCTCTCACCACTTTACCCCAGTTCCAATCTTCCAGGTCAGCACCGCTCTCATGACCTGTCATACCTGTCAATCTTCCTTCCCAATGTCCGCTTCACCCTTCTCTCCAACCTATCACCTTTACCCCCACCTCCATTCACCTATTGCAATCTTAACTACCTTCTCCCCAGTCCCACCCCCTCCTATTTATCTCTCCAACCCGAAACTACCAGCCTCATTCCTGATGAAGGGCTTTTGTCTGAACGTCGGTTTCGAAGCTCCTTAGATGCTGCCTGAACTGCTGTGCTCTTCCAGCACCACTAATCCAGAATCTGGTTTCCAGCATCTGCAGTCATTGTTTTTACACTTAATAACTATTCATTTATCTGTTTCTGTGCTGTGAGCTGTCCCACACAGATTCTTCCAAGATCAGTTGTGAATTTCACTGTTGTTAAATTTCTTTGGCACACTTTAATGTTCAGAGATACATAAATTCAAGCAACAAGGCAGTAACTGTGCAGATTCACTGCTGTGTCAGTTAGCAGTGTGGGTTCTTTCTCTCTCACTTTCCTTCACTGACCATGTGCTGCCTTTGTCTGTCTTTCTCCCTTTTAAAAGTGCCATTGTTTTGACTTGTTTTCTCTAAATTTCCAAAACAATACAACAGCATATAAAACAGTAACTGCTGCTCCTGGTATTCAAAGAAATCACAACCAGCACCTAAAATACATCAGCTCTTACAGCCCGAAATTTTTCCGGCCTCCATGTTGGATTACCCAGAATCTTTTTTGTAGGAACTATTTTTATAACCTGTAAATACTGAGGTGCAATATATTACATTTTCTTCACTATACAAGTCCATTCTTATTAGACCAGAAGATATGAACTCTTGCATACACTAGAGCTCATAAGTTCCTAAAGAATGTGCACAACTTGAAGATAACATTGGCAACAAATTATTTTTTCTAGAGATGAAGCCGAGAGAGAACAACAGCCGGACAAACAGAGAGTTTCCTATCTTTATGATAATATTGGAATCTCCTGATAAATGTTATGGCAGACCTGAATTACTCACTTCTTTAAATTGCCAAATGCTTATCTGTTTTACATGTCTTCTCACAGACTTCATGAGTTTCTCTTATGGTCCTGCTAGCTTCATTTTCCTAGCCATGCCTTGTGTTATCTATGCATTATGGCAGTAATACCTGACCTGAGCGGCAGCGTTTTTTTAGTTCTTACCCTTTCAGTCTGAATTAGCATGCTTTTTAGTTTCTCTTTTATACCACAGACTTCTTAACGCACACGATTTCTCATGTTTGCTTGCTACCATTTGAACTTAGAAACTGCATATTTCTTCTGCTCTCATGCATCTCTTCTCAAGTGTGAAATGTTTTCTGCCATTCTTTGTAAAACTCAGCAGTATTGAGTATTTCTACGAGGTCTTTTGTGGTTTTCTGCCCTCAGGAATTAGCAATATCTGTTTTCCTTTAAGTACTTCAGGTCTCCAACAACTTTGTCTCATTTGGATTGGTGCTGCTGAATTAAATCTTCAGATTCCATTCTCATCGACACGTTGTGTTTGATACCATTCTTCTCTTTGAGTTGTACATGGTCTTTTGGAGCTTATGAGCTCTAGTATGTGCAAGGGTACATACCTTCTGGTCTAACAAGAATGGACCTTTGGAGTGAAGACAATATTGTATATTGCACCTCAACATTTGGAAGTTATAAAAATAATTCCTCCATTACTTCAAATATTGCATGGAGGTCCTGGTTGTATATTTGAACCCAGCAACATCCTATGTTCTTCTCACACCAAGTCCTCATGACACCATTACAATGAATGCTACTTATTGGTCACTGCCAGGTATAAGCCATTTCAGTACCATATACAACAGAGCTCTGAGAACTCTTTCATGCGTGACTGAAACTCCACATTCTAAGACTTCTTCAATATTGTGACCACTTTACTTGTTGTGGAAAATCTGAACTCTGGCTTGATAGATGCATTTTGAAAAAAAATGCATGAGATGGTCTTCCACTGAGATACAGTGTAGAGTTTGTTCTAACACTAAAACAGAAGTTTAGTCCACAAAAGAATTGAAGATAACATTAGAAAGCCAAGTTATTCACTTATATCCTAATATGAAAGATTTCAAAACATGTGGTAAAATGCAATTCCATCTATTCCTGTACTATCACTTAATAGTGTTCACTTCACAGCATTGTGGATAGACACATTCTCCCAGAATAGAACTTCTACATCCTTCCAGATTGCTCCACATATTCAGGTGCTATTAACATTATCATTGCATTGCTACACATTCTGCTGATGCCTCATTACTCTTTGTTAAGAAGCTTCATTTGTGATATTCATATTTTTATATATCATGGTGCAGGACAAGTAACATTATCACAATGCCATGTCCAAAACTCCAGAAATGCTTCTAGCTATGGAAAATACTGTTTTCCTAGCTCTGTCAACATAAAATATAATTCTGATTTCACAATGAAAACTGAAGACACTACTGATTATTTATTTTGGATGGGATTACTAGTTCTATACATGTGGGAAGAACACTTGGTGTCTCTCAGTGAATTACACACAGCAATTAACAAAATGTTCAGCGAAACTATAAAAGAAAATAAACCTCCAGGATTAGAATACTCAATATAGTATACAAAGAGATATTACTACTATTTCTAATATGCAGTGAAAAGTGAGTTTTGAGTATAAAAGAGATTTTTCATTGGTAACAGTTAATTTATCTTATGATACTTTAAATAGATACATATGGAAAGGCATGGTGTAAAATCACATCAAATGAATTTGTTCTGTTATGATAGGAATATGTACATGTCGACTGTCTTCTTAATAAAGACCACTGTTGAATAAAGTAAAATTAATATCCACAGGATAAACAGCAATGATAAGCATAACCTTCAATCATCTGAACAGGACAATCCAAAGACATGGAGAAAGTGAGGTCTGCAGATGCTGGAGATCAGAGTTTAAAAATGTCAGGCAGCATCCAAGGAGAAGGAAAAGGAGCCTTCTTCAGGGCTCATGCCCGAAACGTCGATTCTCCTTCTCCTTGGATGCTGCCTGACCTGCTGCGCTTCTCCAACAATCCAAAGACATGGACTTGAATAAAAATATTTTTGTAATATGAAAATGATTCCAAGTGGACTTTGATTGCATTTGTATTGGAAGTAATAGGTTATATTTTACATAAGACAATAGATTCTGGATAGGTTTAATTGATTAGATTAAATTG
The DNA here is from genome assembly GCF_004010195.1 of Chiloscyllium plagiosum. Taxonomy (NCBI): domain Eukaryota; kingdom Metazoa; phylum Chordata; class Chondrichthyes; order Orectolobiformes; family Hemiscylliidae; genus Chiloscyllium; species Chiloscyllium plagiosum. Next base: position 30,187,175 of record NC_057721.1, read on the forward strand.
ATTACTATAAAATGTAAAAAGAGAATACTGGGCTTTATTTCTATGAAAATAGAAACAACTACGGTTGACCCAAACCCTATTTACTCTTTACCACTTCTGTCATTCAGCTTTGTTTATCATATCTTATGATCCTTTGTGGGAATTTTTTTTTATTCTCTCGTGGAATATGGGCATCACTGGTAAGGCTAACATTTACTGCCCATCCCCAATTTCCCAGAGGGCAATTAAGACTACTTAGTCAATCATGATCTACAATCACATGTAGGCCAAACCAATAAGGATAATAGTTTATATCTGATTTTTCAGCAATAGTTTCAGAGTCATCATTAGACTCTTAACCTCAAGGTTATTTTATTGAATTCAATGCCCACCATCTGTCATGGCAGGATTTAAATCCAAAACATTACCTGAGAACCTCTGGATTAACAGTCTAGGAAAAATACCACTTGTCCATCACCTCCCCTTTGATTTTGACTGTACCTGAATTGTTTCATCATTAAAGGTGGCCTATTATTACATGAATGTTTTATCTTTAATTCCCACTCCTAAGATGTCAACAATGTTTGCTCCTCCACAGATGCTGCCTCTCTGGCTAAGCATTTTCAGAATGTTATGCTTTATTTCTGATTTCCAGCAGCTGCAATATTTTGATTCAGTTCCAATTTACCTGAGCTGGATCTATTCGGAACCCACCAAAATTAGTCTTCCTCTAATTAATTCACTTGCCATGTAGATTAAAGCATCAAAGCAACCTTGCAGAGCAAGGATATGAGTGTGAATGTTCTGAAGAGTAACTGTCAGAGAGACTATTAAGTCGGGTTATGATGAAGAGATTATGCTCGAAATGTCAATTCTTCTGCTCCTTGGATGCTGTCTGACCTGTTGTGCTTTTCCAGTGCCACACTTTTCGACTCATAACCTCTATACCAATTAAAGCCTTTAAGGATTTGAATATCCTTTACTAAAATTAAAATGAGAATATCCTTTATTGTCATGTGTACTCAAATACAGAAGTACCCAGGAATACAGTGAAATGTTTTACAATGTCACCTCTTATGGTGCCATTTTAGGTACAAGTGCCAAGGTACAAATCTTATACACAAAAAGAGGAATAAAAAAAAGTAGTTACATGACAGTGATTCATAGAATAAGTTAGAAATAACACATAGTTAAAAGGATAGATGTTACATTCAGGTAAGCAAATTACATTTAAATTTTACATTGCAGGCATTCAGCACAGGGGCTTCCACACATGGTCTGACTGCCCACGCCAGACCCTAGTCCAACAACTGTCCCCGCTCTGCTCCAAGCTTCCAGTCCTCTCCTCATCAGCTCTCAGCTGCTCCAAGATAGGTTTTCTCCAGCACTCACCACCCCAGTGCTGGCCTCCACTCTGGGACTACTTACCCATGCTGGCCTCTACTCTGTTGCAAACAAATCAACCATGCCATTGGTACATTACTTGAATGTGGACACAAGCATGAAGCAATCATAACAAGCCAACAACAATGACATGTTATAGATGTCACCAACATTATTACAAAAGTCAGTTAATTCCACCAATTTAATAGAATCTGCAAAAGATTTGGTTTGTTTCTCCTACCCAAAATTGTCCAGATTTTCTGTTATTAACAAAGCAAGAATCTGGGAGATAGTGGGATAGTGTTTAACTCACTGAACTAGCAAACCAGAAACCCAATCTAGGGACATACATTCAAACTCATAATGAAATGCAAATGCATTAAAATAAATCTGGAATAGAGCTGGTGACCATGAAGCAATTGTTGATTGGCGTAAAAGCCCTTAAGGTTCACCAATGTCATTTAAGGAAGGAAACCTGTCATCCTTGTCTAATCTATGTGTAACTTCAAATCCATAGCAAAATGGTTGCATCTTAACTGTCCTCTGGGCAATTGGGGAATGGACAATAAATGTTGGCATAGCCAGCAATTCTCACTTTCTATGAATGAATTTTAAAAAGGGGCACCAGAGGACACGTATATGCAAGAAATCTGGCTCCAAAGACCAAGCCAGAAACTTGAACAAATCATAGGAGACTGACTGAAATCAATACTGACAGCGAGTAAATTGTTAAGAAGTTGAACAAACACAAACACATCGGCGAGGTTCAGAGTTAACCAAGCAATAGATAGATTACAGAATGTGATCAATCTTTCCATATTATTACCTTCATAGCTGAAAATGTGTTGCTGGAAAAGCGCAGCAGGTCAGGCAGCATCCAAGGAGCAGGAGAATCGACGTTTCGGGCATAAGCCCTTCTTCAGGAATTAGCACTGTCCTATTACTTTCATATACCATATTGTTGGCATAAGGTAATCAGAAGCTATAACAATCACGAATATCATGTCCCAAAAAGGCATGACAACACATACTAAAAGCTAACACTGACATGAGAGATAATGCCTTGATATTATCATGATGCAGCCTGAAAGACCTAGATCTCAGCAAATATAATTTTATGATACAGTCAATGGAAGACCATCTCACAGTGTGTAATGGGCCACCACTTCCATGCATTGGCTGAAGCACACATGCAGTACCAAGACGGAAGCTCATCTTGCTTCCCAAAATCTTCTAACTGGTAGAAACCAGCAGTTCAGCAGTGACAGGATTACTAGGATGCATAGGTCTCAGTATTGTCATAATTCTTGAGATTCAAATCATAACAACTGTTGTACAACAGACCACATGTGATAGAATTGAATCAACTGAAGATCTTAAAAATATGTGACCTGATGGATTCTTGCCTTCCATTTGTTTTTTTTTTCTGGTTTAAATCTTCTTCTTTCTTTGAATTTTAGTTCTGAACTTTACTTCTGATGTTTTCAGCTCCAATGTAATGATGTAATGCTCCTGCTTTAAACTGAGCTGCAGTATTTTATGGAATTGAGGTGATGTTCCCTCTGTCAGTAAGTATTTCTTCTCTGTTTTTTTTTTCAGTTTTCCAGCTCAGGATTGCATTGTTCAGTTTCATTTTCTACCTGTTCCCTGAGGGATTTAACTGACAGCTACAGGCTGACATCACCTGCTGCTGTGTCAGATTGCATCTCAGATCTACTCCTGGTTCTCCACTCCCTGATCAGCAGGTATATTCTTCCTGCATTTATCCTGTCTAGCCCTATTAGAATTTTGTTGGCTTCTATGAGATCCCACCTCATTCTTCTAAACTTCAGTTCTAACTGATCCAGTCATTCCTTATACATCAGTCCTGCTATCCCAGATATCAGTCTGATAAACCTTTGCTGCACTCCCTCCAGAACCAGAACCTCTTTTCTCAGGCAAAGAGACTCAATACTCCAGGTGCTATCTCACCAATGCCCTGTATTATTTCAGCAAGACATCCCTGCTCTCAAATCCATTTACTATGAAGGCCAACTTATTATTTACCTTCTTGATCACCTGCTGCACAGGCATACTTACTTCCAGCTCTACTTCAGAACACAGTCGTACCAGACTCCAAATATAACTCTGTTTCTCTCTCCACAGATGCTGCTCGACCTGCTAAGTTTCTCCACCATTTTCTGTGTTTGTTTCTGATTTCCAGCATTAACAGTATTTTGCTTTCATTACTTACTTCCAATGACTGGTTTTCAAGGACATCCACTTCTCATTACATCTTCTCCATTCCCAATTTATAGCTTTCTTATTTTTGCCACCAATCTGGAAACTTACATTTATCTGCATTATACTGTTTCTGCAATGCATTTGCCAAATCACTCAAATTGTCCAGATGACACTGAAGTATTTTTGTATCCTCAAACTTCACCCTCCCACCCACCTTTGTGTCATCTGCAAACTTGGAGATATTACATTAAGTTTCCTCATCTACATCATTAATACAGATTGTGAGTAGCTGGGATACAAGCACTAACCTCTGAAGTACCCTACTTGTCACTGCCCATACTGTTAGGTGCATTAGTCAGAGGGAAATGGGTTTGAGTGGGTTACTCTTCAGAGGGTCGGTGTGGACTTGTTGGACTGAAAGGCCTGTTTCCACACTGTAGGGAATCTAATCTAATGTAAACTTGGAAAAAAGACCTGTTTATTCCTACTTCTTTTGCTGACAGCCAACCAGTTTTCTATTCATGTCAATACACTACTCCAATTACGTGCACTTTAATTTTACACATTATTCAATTATATGAAAGTCTTTTGAGAGTCCATTAAACCATATCAAGCAGCTCCCCCTTATCAACTGTATTAGTTACATCTTTAAAGAATTCCAGTAAACTTGTCGAGCAAATGCATTTTGTAAATGCATTCTGATTCTGTCCGAACCTGTCACTGTTTTTCAAGTGCTCTACTACGTATTTTCCATGTAATGAATATCAGACTAACCAGTTTATAATTCTCTATTTTCTCTCTACCTCGGTTTTTCATTTAAATTATGGAAATTTAAATTTTTAGGAACTGTTTCAGAGTCTAGAGGCTTGAACAATGACCACCGTGCATCCTTTATTTCTAGGGCTTTAACCACTCTGGAATGTGGATTATCAGGTCCTGGGGATTTATTGGCCTTTCATCCCAAGAATTTCCCCAATATCATTTCCCTGGTAATAACGATTTCCTTCAATTCTTTTATCTCAGTAGACCCTTGGTTCCCCAATATTTTCGGATGTGTGTCTTCCTTTGTGAAGAAAGAATTAAGTTAAGTTAAAACAACCTCTTTGTTCCACGTTATAACTTTCCTGTTTTCTGACTCTAAGGGGACTACATTTGTCTTCACTAATCTTTTTCTCTTCACATGCCTATGGATGTTTTTGCAATCAGTTTGTATGATCTCTGCAGGCTTTCTCTTAAACCAAATTGTCACCCTCTTAATCAATCCCTTTGTCTTCCTTTGCTGAAATCTAAATTGTTCTCAACCCTCAGGTCTGCTACATTTCTTCTCCCATATCTTTAAATTCATATCAATTTTGCACTTCTTTCAAAATAAAATAGATTCACATCAGCAACCTTCTCATTATTAGGTATCCCAAAACTTAAAGATCTGAAACAATTTATAGTAAGGGCCTACTTATTCCTATCCACGTGTTTTGAAAAGTTAAACCAACAAAGCAATAGATAAACTAAATACGCCTCAGTAACCAGCTAACCTCAAATACCATGGTTCAAATTTACTTTTAGCTGAAGTATTTTTTAGTGCATGACTTTTTGGAGGAAATCTAATATCCATCCACTTTGCAACCAATCCCATTTTGCTTTAGTCTTCCTCTGGGTTCAGAATACCTAGTGTGCAGAACATAGGCACAGTCTAACGACCATCAAGTTCTTTTTTTAAAATTGTAATTGGAAATTGACATTTCATCTTGTACAGCATTTTCATCTGATGGTTTAGGGTTTTTTGATTTGTTAACACAAGCCAGTAGGAGTATAAATACAATAAAAAAGATTTCATATGGCAGACTGCATTTTGTTCCTCACTTCAATGATACGGAGGCTTTTATTGGATGGTGAGCATTTAATTTTTCATCAAGAAATACAGATATTTTGCACAGATGATGCAAGGAATCTTAAGATTATAAATGAGCCAAACTAATTCTCTCCTGAGAATACATGGAGTCATGGAGGTGAATGTGAAACATATGCATGTGGACATAGAGGTGACACTAGTGGTATGGGCTGGCATAGGGGATGTGCGGGATGAGAGACAGGTGAAGTTCAAGATTTATGGGGCCTTTAATCCTCATTAGAAGCTTAAAAACTAAGCTGGAGGACCAATTAAGGTCTTCTATCCAGTGTCCCTCTACACTCACACTATCATGCACTCCTACACTGCTCACACAATGCCCAACATTGCTATGAAAAGACAAAAATGATATGTGAATCACAAATGTTTTGAATGTGCAGTTTATGAACCAGAGAAGTGACAGGATTAGATTACATTACAGTATGGAAACAGGACCTTCGGCCCAACAAGTCCACACCGACCCACCGAAGCGCAACCCACCCATACATTTACCCCTTACCTAACACTATGGGCAATTTAGCATAGCCAATTCACCTGACCTGCACATCTTTGGACTGTGGGAGGAAACCAGAGCACCCAGAGGAAACCCACGCAGACACGGGGAGAATGTGCAAACTCCACACAGTCAGTTGCCTGAGGCGGGAATTGAACCCAGGTCTCAGGCACTATGAGGCAGCAGTGCTAACCACTGTGCCACCGTGCCGCCCAGGCTTTTCGGAATCTGGAGGAAGATTTGCTCCCATGAGTTTCTCTATAACTCTTCCTTCACTGATAGTTACATTCATTATCATCTGGACTGACTTTTTTTATCACCTGGTTTCCAGAATCTAGCTTTCGTAGGCAATTTTGTTCTCATGAAAACTGAAGTGAGAAATTTAATGACTCCGTCATTTTTAGACTTTAATGATCAGCTTGCCCTGTCATCCTTTTTGGAATGAACTATCTCTTTAATTGTCTGCTTACCCTGAATAAAATTGAAAAATTGCTTTTCATCTTGCTTGATGTCTCTCACAATGTTCTCTATTTTCTCCTTGTCGTTATTAATTTTCTACTATGTAGTCCTCAGCTGCCTCGATAGTCTTGCCTTTATCATTTCCTAATGAAGGTTATTTTTAAAAAATATTTTACTCGGAAGCCTCTTTTAACCACTTTTCATCCAGGGCTGCTAGTCCAGATTTACTGTTTCCTGCTGGATGAGATGCTATTTTGTATTTGTATACTGCACATAAAACATTAATGGTTAATCAATGGAAATATTGAAATATTTCACAGTTTCATATCTTGGAGCACAAAGTCTTGATTATCTAAAACACAGAATATTGTATAGTTTATATATTCACAAATTTAACAATACTCTAATACCTAGAATTTGACATTCTGCTGTGCATTGGTTTCTTTGCTTCATTCAACATTATTTGAAAAGCTGCAGTTCACATATTGTAACAAGCAACAATCACTGAATACCTCAATAAATTATTCCAAACTTTTTTTTCTGTTATTGTGAAGTCCTTGAACAAACCATTTAATTGCTGGGAATTTACATCACTTGTAATGATACCCCTTTTATTTGCAGTGGCTACTATCATATGTGCTGAAATAATTCTATTGTAAACTTTGTCATGTTGATGGAGCAGTCAGTTACGCATACCTGTTACTAATTTACTTCCTTTATTTCTCTCAAATTGAATCTGCCAGTCTATTTCAAAAGACATGTCAGTTCTCACGTTGAATAGTATACTATTCTCTGGCTAGGACTGTAGCACTCTCCTCACGTTTGAGCTGTTGCTTATAAGCTTTATATAACATTCCACTTGCATTTCATGCTCATCCTCCAATTCCAGAAATGCAAATGATAAGCTTGCCACATTATTCTTTTCCTTACACTTCAGAAATCAACATAAAAGTATTACAATTTATTTATTTTTTAAAATCCATTCTAGCTTTTAAAAAAAATTATGTCACTTTATCTGTCTTGTTGCTTTCTTGTTTCATCCATGACCCATACTTCCCTGGTTTTAATTTCCTGCTTGTAGTCTCCCATTCACTTCACATTTATAAATTCTGCATTAATAATCTGCTCCCAATTCTGGTCAAATGGAAACTATCTTGCCTGAAATAATTCCATCTATTCCAAAATTTTCCCAGTTATGAATTTAAACATTTCCTGGAAGAATTGCTGTCAGCAATATTTTGAATTTTTTGGTGTTTAATTTCACTACAAATTAACCCATCAGTTTACAACTATGCAAAAGATTGCTTGTTATATCTGCATACCTCTTCTATATGTTTAGCAGACTAATCACATCCTTCCTTTGTTAGTTTGACATTCTACATACTTAAGTCCCTACCTCAATAAGATTACAAAATAAGATTACGAAATAAGATACAAGCCCAGTTTCTTTGCTGCTGGGTCAGGTGCACAGAGTTCTGAGAATTCCTGGCTCCATTAACTTGCCCTTTAAAAATAATTGTTAAGATCAGAGTGGTGCTGGAAAAGCACAGCAGGCCAGGCAGCATCCGAGGAGCAGGAAAATCGACGTTTCGGGCAAAAGCCCTTCATCAGGAATAGAGGATAAAAATAATTGCCTGAATGTTGGACCTATGGTCTAGGAGGGCAGTACAGACTGGATTAGAAGTCAGGGTGGTGAACCTGGAAGAACTGAGGAGGCTGCCCATCAATTTATATAAACGATTTGGATGTGAATATCGGAGGTATAGTTAGTAGGTTTGCAGATGACACCAAAATTGGAGATGTAGTGGACAGTGAAGAAGGTTACCACAGAGTACAACAGGATCTTGATCAGATGGGCAAATAGGCTGAGGAGTGGCACATGGAGTTTAATTTAGATAAAAGTAAGGTGCTGCATTTTGGTAAGGCAAATCAGGGCAGAACTTATACACTTAGTAGTAAGAGCCTGGGGAGTGTTGCTAAACAAATAGACCTTGGAGTGCAGGTTCATAGTTCATTTAAAGTGGAGTCACAGATAGGTAGGATGGTGAAGATGACATTTGATTTGCTTTCTTTTATTGGTCAATCATTGAGTTGGGAGGTATTGTTGCAGCTTAAAGAACATTGGTTGGACCACTTTTGGAATACTGCACTCAATTCTAGTCTCCCTGCCAAAGGAAAGATGTTGTGAAACTTGAAATGGTTCAGAAAAGATGCTGCCAAGGTTAGAAGGTTTGAGTTATAGGGAGAGGCTGAATAGGCTGGGGCTGTTTTCCCTGGAACATCAAATGATATAGGGTGACCTTATAGAAATTAATAAAATCATAAGGGACATGGATAGGGTGAATAGTCCACGTCATCTCTCCAGGCTAGGAGAGTCCAAACCTAGATGGGATAGGTTTAAGGTGAGAGGGGAAAGATTTAAAAGGGACCGAAGTGACAACCTTTTCATGCAGAAGGTAGTGTGTGTCTGGAATGAGCTATCAGAGGAAGTAGTGGAGGCTGGTACAATTACAGCATTTAAAAGGCATCTGGATGAGTATATGAATAGGAAGAGTTTATATGGGCCAAATGCTGGATAATGGGACTGAATTAATTTAGGATATCTGATTGGCATGGACGTGGTGGATTGAAGCATCTGTTTCCATGCTGTACATCTCTATGACTCTGACTTTTTGTGTCGAAGCTGGCTGAATACGGCCTGCCTTTGGAATCTGGCACTAACCTTAAAATTTATAAGTAAAAGATGAACTAGCCCTCCCGCTCTCATCCTTTCAACTACATACACACCTCATGCCTCATAAATGCCAAATTGTACCACCTCATTTCTCCAAACATTGCTTGTAGCCCCTCAGGCACAGCTATGCCCTCAAATAATCCCATAATGGCTCAGGCTTCCAGAGTCTGCCTATGTCCTTCCACCAACTCTATGGCTCTTTATAGCACCAATGTTGACTTAGTGTTAAATCATACCAACACATGCTGCCTCAGTGTCCTTTGATCTTATACTCATAATGCAAACCCACTGAGTTTCTACCAAGAATACACCTCAGGACCGATCCAGAAATGAGATATAATAGAATTCTGTTCAGTAACATGCCAGTTATGAAATACAGACTTCATTAGATTGAAAAAAAATCATGTTCATAAAAGTCCATTTACTACATATACACTACTTTGAATAAACAAAGCCTTAAAACAATATAAAAAAACTTTTAAGTGCACGATCCCTTTTAACAATAAGTCTTAGAATTCACAGCCCTCATCAAAATATATATAACTACTTGCAGCTTTCAATAAAACTGTAAAATGGTATGCACCTTGCTGTGAAATCAGAAATGCAACATTAATCCAGTATTGGACTTCCTCGGATTTGATCGATTGATTTATTTATTATCATGTGTACTGAAATACAGTGAAAAGCTTTGTTTGCGAGCAGTACAGGCAGATCATATTAAACAAGGATGTACAGAACTAAAGAATTAGACAGAGGCATAGAGGTAATATAGCACAGGGCGTACAAGAGAGAACATTCGCAAGATCAGCATTAGATTTAGGCTAGACAGTTCATTCAATAGTCTAATAACAGTTGGGAAAAAAGGTTCATGAAACTACTGGTGCGTGTTCAGGATTCTGCCGTATGGAAGAGGTTTATTTATGTCAATATACAAAGTGAAATAGGAAGCAGAAATTTTTTTATAATTATCCAGACATTTCTCCAAAGATTTAAAGAACTGGACTTATAAATGCCTTGGCAGCTTGATATCTCCCTTTGACAGATATTTTTGACAAATCCTTCTCATACTTTTAACATATCTTCTTAACAGATCCCTTAGACATCTTTAACAGATCTTCTTGACAGTCTCTTTGACAAGTCCTGCTGTTAAGTTCCCTTGATAGACCCTTCTTGAAACTTTAAACAAACCTACTTGATAGGTGCTTTTAACAGTTGCTTCTGAAAATTCTGCTGATCATTCCAATGAGTTTGACAGTTATAGGTTTATGCATGTTTTACACAGATTTATGTCTTCTTTTAACAATTTTAAATGGCATCTGATAAAACTCAAAGGGGAGCTGAGGTGTCATAAAAAATGTCTTAGAATCTGATTTACAGTTATACCTTACTTCTACAAAGATTGGTCATGGTTACCTGAACAAATGGATAAAGTTCAGACCTACTTATGCCAGATATTCTTTGCACACTTCAAGTCTTACAGCCCCACTTCAGTGGAGGTAGTTCATGATTTACATGGCTAACTACCTCTGTAAACTGCACATGTATGCATCCCAACCTTGTCCTTTCAAAAATGAAAGTGCTGTGTTTCGGATTGGGGATCTGGTTGGATCAAGATTCATGCAGGTGTATTTCACAGAAGCAGCTGTCCATTTAACTTTACCTTTAATCATCATTGCCAGGCCATTTCTGTTCTTACAACTACAGTATGTGCACTCTGAGCAGTGAATGCTCAGATAATTGGAACTTGATATTGATTTTTTTTTTAAGACAAGCGTATGAAGAGATAAGGAGCAAAGATAGATAGAAACAAATTATTTTTAAAACATCTTTTATGACATCAGGATATCCAAAGGCATTTAACAACTATTCTGAAGTGCAGCCACTACTGCAGTGAACAAAAATGTGCAAATTAAGTTGCTCATAGCAAGATCCCACAATCAGAATAAAACAGTTTAATGATAATATGAAATATTATCCAGAAGATCTCTTTTCCTTAGTGATAATAATTGAGAAATAAATATTAGTCAGGCCCCAACCATATTCTTTATCAAAATACTGTACAATTCTGGTAGAAAGACATCACTTCCAAAATGGCAACATTCCACCAATGTTATATAATCAAGATGAGATTACATGCACAAGTAACTAAAGTGGGAGTTGAGCCCACAACTTATATGACTCAGAGATAAGAATGCTATAATCAAACAAATCTGACTGTCATGTTACACAGTTTATTGTGTAATGATTGAATATGGAATCCATGGCTACATTTTTCTCACTCACCCTTAGTCAGTAAAGAACAAAGATCAAATATAGGGGACATTGTACAATTATTCGCATGAAGCCATAGAGATAAAAATTCTAGTCAATGCCTTTTTGACTGGAGAACTTCAAAAGGGTACCAAATAATTATATAACAGTAAATCAATCAATATGAGAAAACATCTTTCATTAAAACACATTGAGTATACTGAAGATCAAGTTTACAAAATTCATGAGACACAGGAGTGAATTGTACAACTTTAATAGTTAAGATCTGTGAAATTTAGATAACAGTTATGAGCCTCAGAATCAATGTGGCACATTTTTATACAGGTCTGAGTGACAGGGGCTATGGAGAGATTTATGGCAGAATCATATGAAAAATCCAATCAGGCTTGTATTGATGTCAGGAGCATCTCACACTATTTTGTTTAAATGCGTTTCACAAGTGGCATGGTGAGTTTCTTGCTGGGTAGCAGTGAGATGCCAGTTAAGGGAATCTATTTGATGGCAAATGCCTTGTGATAGCCCAACTCACCATATTACTATTTAGCATTTTATCTTACAGGACTTGCCAAACAAAGCAGACAATTCAACACGAAAACCAGAGCCAGTATCTGGAGAATTCAGCTCGCTCCCTTCCTCCATCTTGGACACTAGGCACCAGCCAATCATTACCTAAATCCATGGACATTGGCATCCAACTTGTGGCAGTCTTTATGAATCCTTGTAGCATATCATTGATCACCTTACAGGATGTTTCTGTACTATGTTACACATTTGGCTGCACCAACAAAAATATTGTGTGCATGGACAGCCTATTGATGTCCCCACCCTAATAGGCTCCTGATGATCCTGTGTGAATCTGAACAACACACCCCACCACTTCCCCATCACACACACACAAACATACACATACAAACATACACACACAAACATACACAAACACACACTCACTCACCCTCCCACTCACCCACCCGATGGTAATATGAGCCCGACTCAGCCCCCTTGGAAACCCAACCCCCACTTTGCGAACAGATACCCAAGCAACTTGCACTCTCCTCTGCAAACACCCAACTACCCCACAAACCCCGACTGACCCCCACCCAAACACGTGACGCTATACCTAGACTCACGCCTCAGAATACCTATATGTACTTATCCTGACATCTGACACACCTTACTCTCTCACTGACTTACTTACCTGAATTCCCTTTTCCACCTGCTACCCTATTACCTCAAGAACCTGCTGTCCACACCCTCTGTGATCTGCCACTGTAGACCCCACTCTCCTGGCAGCTGTATACCTCACCCATCTGGTCTCTTACTCCCTTGTTCACCAATACCCACGAGCCAACTTACCATCCATACACATCTTCTACCATGTCACCCCATCCACCTGGCACTCTAATCCACCTGAAATACTATCCCTCCTCCTACCCACAAGCCACTTCACCCCTCACTTTCCTTATACTTGTACCTACTCTCAATAGCTGTGAAAGTGGTGTTGGGAATTTTATGCATGGACATCAACAGGTAATGCTGTCAAAAAAGTGTTTCTTTGTAAATGCACTCTGGTAAAGCCTGTGTGGTTTGCTGGACTGTTTTGCTGGAAAGCTCATGGACAACATTTGGGTCAGAAGTAGGCATTCCAAACCTTCAGTATCTCTCATTCTTGAAAAGTAATTTTGTTGTTTTCTTTTCTTATAAGACAGTGTCTGCTTAAACAACACACTATGAATCATGCTCAACAGTTGTGGTCATAAAGTTTTAGCATGCTTTTGCTGTAAGTTTAAAAAAAAATATCTTCGCAAAGAAAACCACCAATACTTCCACTGAGCTAGTTGAAAATAATGATTGGGTGTTTAGATAACACGTAACTAGTGATGCAAAATGCTAGAATTATCAAATTAATTTAAACTTAAATTAATTTTCATTCATAAAACCAGGAGGTATGGGAGATGGTATTGGAGAAATGTTCTTTAATTAAATGAAAACAATGTATGCAAAATAGGCTGTATTTGCATAATGCATTGCTAATTATTTTTGCGAATTATATTACTCGCAAAGAGATTATGTTTTCCAACTGTTACAAAGCTATGGCTTTTTTTATGGCTTGGGATGGTCCGTTATCCTGTAAATCAAATCAAATATAATTAGCACAACTAATTAATATGTTACCCTATTTTCACAACTCTCAACAGAATTGCTAAAGATTGGATTTGTGTGTGTTTTTCTGTTCTGATAAATATGTGACACACTATACCAATCAACAACACTAATATCCATGTCAATGAAGCTTCTTTTCCCAGTTTGGCCTGCTAAATGACCACACTAAATCTGCAATTTGTCTTTAAGACAACTGATTATTATAAGGAATGAAACTGGTAATTCAGATCAACACATTTCTACAATCAAGTGAGAGTTGTTGCATTTTCACATGAAAGTGCATTGACAAACAATGTCTAGCAACAATTGAAGACAATTCTTAAGTTAAGAGGAGGAGATTTGGACACTAGGTATGTTGTACACAACTGCTCCAGAATAAAGCATCGAGCCAGGACTGGCCAGAGAAGTGGAAATCTGGCTGTACTTCAGTTTGGAGGTGAGTTATTTGGCCTGCAAATGGGAACAGCTAGTCATACACCAAAAGCCAGACTGAGGGATCTGCAGGAGAGTGGCCCACAGTCAACCCTGGGGCTCTGCTCACTGAATGTCAAAAGACAAGGGGCCAGTGTTATTTTAGGGAATTTGGGAAAGTATGTTATGGGATTGGAGGTAACATGCTGGGATGCAAGGGAGCAGCAATTGTGAAGGATGGAGATATCACAAATTATAAAAGTGAAACATGATGCAGGATTGGAGGGTGGGGATGCAGGAGGGGATCATTGATGGTCACTACCACTCTGGCTTTGACAGAGGGACAATGCATCATGATGGTTGGCATAACTATCCTAAGGTGCCAAATTGGGGAGATGAAGAGTTGAGTATAAGAATTGAGTGGGAAGATGTGGAAAATCAAACTTGATGGGGTTGACAAGGAGTGTAAAGATAAAAAGGGCCATGATTGTTTTAGGGGATGGGGGAGGTCACTTACATCATCAGAATGAGCCTGTGACTCACTCTGCAAAACACCACCTGTGTCACCTTGCTTTCCCAACTGAATCACAAGTGGGCAATGGAATGAAAAACAACATCCAGCACACACAAAGTGGGTGGGGAAAGGGGTTATTTCTGTCGGAAGAAGTGGGCCGTATTTTCAAGTGATGTGAGGCCCTTCAAGGGACAATTGCATTAATTAGGCACTTACACCGAACCTGTTAAAGTGATTTGTACTTACAAAATTCTTCTTGTAAACTGCATGCGCTGACCTGCACTGTTCAATATGAATCCAGGCTACAAGCAATTCTGACCATGTCATCAGTCATCACAAATGGGCCATGGTCATGGCCATCCCTATAAAACAGAAATAATCACAGACAGCCTTAAAAGTGTCACCTGCAGGTTATAATTCATAACAATAAGCCAAAGTCTCTTAGGCTGTAAAAGGGCACTGAGCTGAATTGCACTCACCTTGAACTGCAAATATTTGACAACTTGTTTTGTATGCAATGTTATTCTTGGGTGATGTGGAGGATAGGGCCCAGGATGACACAATTTCTGTAATCCCACTGCACTTACAATCTTCCACTGTATTTAAAGGACATGGACATTATATTGGAATAATATCATTTATGTCAAAGGTACCTGTACAGGCATCCCATGGCCCTCCTTATTGGAATCATTTATGTCCAACTGTGTTGAGGACTGCTGTATGCTGTATGCTGAACTGTTCCTTGAATGTGAATTGATTGCTGACTGCTCACAATAATAAGGAGCTATTTTGTTTCTGATGTTCCCTTCTTAGGATTATTGGAACTGATCAATAGATCTAGCTACAGCAAGGGTTATCATCACTGTTATCACTGCAGAATGAAAACTGAAAGAAATTGAGGACAAAAAGATGAATCAGCAAGCCTTAGGAACAGCAGAAACTTGCAGTAGCTGCTGAGCAACCTCAATATGAAACTGCTACAGTTTCTCCTTAGGATGTGGACATGGTACAGGAAGTCCATTGTCTATCGTTCTCAGTACCAATTCCTCCACATGAACAAGGCTCAATGCTGCCAGGAAATGAGAATTTACCAGGACACCATCACACAATATGTCACTCTGCTGGAACAGGACTTGTGACCTGAAAAGGTCTTCCGATCCTCATGGATATTAGGTGATAGCGGTGCTAATTTGACTGTTCTTTCCGAGATCCACTGGGGACTTGTGTAGGATCTCTCAACCCTTAACTCACAAATGTATCAAGGCTGTTACTATTGTAACTTGTGCTTGATCATACAATTTCACCTTGTTTCACTATGATAAAATCAGTACTGCAGCCTGCGCAGTAGGATTTGGTAACATAGCTGGCTTCTCCAAAATGCAGGGCACTATAGACTGTACACATGCTGCATTGACAGCTTCATATCATTACATGCTTCATCAATAGAAAAAAACTTCATTCAGTCAATATACACATAATTTGTGATCATTGGTGCTCCATCTTAGAAGTCTGCATTAGGCACTTTTTTGGAAATTGCTGTGATGCCAATATCAATGAAAACTGTGAGGGTGCTACATCATTTCAAGGGATGAATACTTTAAATGGATGGCTACTGGGACAACAAAGGTACCTTTGTATCCTTGGCTAATTACATAAGCTTAAGTGAGGCTGAGATCAGATACAATGTAGCCCATTCTTGAACCAGGGCTATCATGGAGACGACAATGAGCCTTCTAAAGATCACATTATAATGTTTAGATTGGCTTGGGAGGGAGTCCTTTTCATACACTCCAGAAAAAGAATATTATATAATCCTTGTATGCTGCACCCTGTGCAACTGGAGCAGGCAAACAGGGGATGTAATGAATGCTGAAGAACTCAGAGAGTGGCAGCAATCTTCTGAGAAGGAAGCTAAGGTCATTGAGGAGGTGGGATATCACCTTCATTATAATAGAGCAGTACTGTACTGGGCACAGCAGAGCCGACAGGATTTAATTCCCAAAAGACTTGAGCTGGTTTTAGTCATCATTCACTGACTCTAAATTTGTTTGCGCTCAATAGCAATGGTTTAGTGGTACTGGAAAGGCAATGGCCCAATGGTTTTGTCACTGGACTGATAATCCAGAGACCCAGACCATATTCTGGGGACCTGAGTTTTAATCCCACCATGGCAGATGGTAGAATTTGAATTCAATATAAATCTAAAAGTGTAATGATGACTGTGAATCCATTGTTGTTTGTCAGGAGAAAAACCCATCTGAATCACTGATGCCCTTTAGGGAAGGAAACTGCCATACTTATCTGGTCTGGCCTACATGTGACTCCAAATCCACAGCAATGTGGTTGACTTTTAACTGCCCTCTGGACAATAAATGCTGGCCGAGCCAGAAATATCCTTGTCCTGTGAATGAATGAAAACAAGACAAGCAGCCCCAGTTTATCCCAGAAATAACTGGAGCATTTTTATTTATTCTTTTCCATTTTCCCTCGTGTAGGAAACAGCTGTGGTGCTGACATTGGATAGCTTTATTGCAGCTTTATTTTATTAGCTGTAATGATAAAGACAATTGGTCAGACAAGTGATAATTTGAAGTGCTAATTTATTTATTAATTTGATACTTGATTGACCGTAAGTGTCACCTGTGCAATCTATGTGCCCTCTGGAGCTTTGCTTTAGCATTTACCCCCCACTAGGTGCCCTGCAAAGAGCTGGTGGCTGTGTTTGACCTGGCGCACAGCTGGGATTTAAATGTGCAGTGGGAAACCTACAAGATCCAGGCAACAATTGAGCACTTTGACTCCTGGTCAGAGCATGAGAGAAGCAGCATAGAGGCATGGTGCTGAATTAATGACGTGAGCAGTTAGAGTTCAGAGAATTTTTTTTTTCGAAAAGATGCCCCAAAAATGATACTTAGCCAATTTTTTGGTAAATTCTAGCCCATTAGCTCTGTTTCAGTCTTCACAGATGCTGCCAGCCATTTCTCAATTTCACCAGCATTTTCTGTTTTTAATGCTTCAGGGAATATGTATAACTAAAATAAAATCTGCTAATGGTTTCTTCTTCATCGTTGTGGTATGTTTTAAGTCATCTGCTCCAATTACAATGAAGACCTGTTAAATTCATAAGCATATAATCTGTTGAAATATAAAAGGAGAAGTTTAATTATTTAATTTATAATTTCAACATGGAACAGGGTTTTAACGGTAGACTTGCTATTCAACATTTTCAGTTTCTTCACTATGGTTTTAAACAATGCCACAACATAAACATTCTTAGAGATTACCACTAGATTCCTGATCACTCCTGTCACCGCCACCCATGGCACTGCATTTATTGATGGGGTTGTTTAACTGGTGAGGATGGAAAAAGGTAATAGTTAGAGACTTCTTCCATGAGTTTTTTGTATATTTTACATCTATTCAATTTTGTGCAGTAATATTAGACAGAAGAAATGATTACCTACCTTATGCCGATCCAACGTGTATTAAGGCAATCTGAGTGAGCAGAAAGGGACCGAACCTTAAAAACGGTGTGAATAGTTTGATATCAAAGAACTAGGGTAGCAGCCTCCTGGTTGCTAAAAGACAGATAGATTGCTAACTTGACCAAACAGCAAAGGATCTGGGTGCATTAGCCAAGTGAAACTCCGAAATTGCAAATCTCACATACCAGACACAGTACAAAAATAGCAGCCAGGTGCTAATGACGTTATTCTGGGTAGACCCCACCCCAACAACTTAACCATAGGGCCCAGACAGCAAGGCACGGGGACCTGCTACACATAGAAACTTACAGTAGCATGCCATCTAAATGATTGGCTCTTGTTTCAAACGATTACAAGTAACTCCCTGATTGGCCAGAGCTATATCTCCCTGATTGGCCAGAAAGTTCCAGAAAACCATTTAAAAGTTGTAAAAACATGGGTTCACCTGCTGACCACTCTCTCGGAACCACTCGTCCAGTCTCGGAGTTTCTGATATCGTCTGAGGCCTTCCAAACAGACAGAGAGAGGCAGAGCCCAGCTGACCATCCGGAGACAGAGAGGAAGAAAGCAACTTCACAGAACCAGAGACAGAGCCACAGAGAGTGCAGCTGCATAGATTTACAAAAGATTCCGGTAGTTTTGTAACCCAAAGGGGCCAAATAGGTTTAGGGAAAGTATGTTTAGTATTAAAGATAATTATAATTTTGTTCCTAATAGAAAGTGGGACTGCTTTCAAGGGTCCAGGGTTCTTTGTTCAATATTATTTTTTCCATAATGCCTGTTTCATTTCTTAAAACATGTTTTCCAGCTTTAAATAAACTAACTCAGAGTGAATCAATCCCAGATAAATAATAGATTAGAGCAGTATTGTTAACATGACATATATATATATTACATTCTCTCTCTCTCCCCAGACAAGGAGGCTGTGTGTGCGTCTCTCTCCCTCAGGATTGTTGGCTTCCCCATGTTGCAGGGTGCCATCAATTGTACTCGAATTACTTTGTGGTGGCCCATTGCAAAGTAGAAATGTTACACAACTGCAATGAGTTTCACTCCTTGTGGCTTTATTTCTGCAGAAACACACCACCAAATCATGTCGGTGAATGCTCAATATCCTAGCAAGAAGCCCTTAATTCTGCACTAGTTTTCTGTACAATCAGCATTTGAGCTACCATATCAAACCATGGTTGCTGGTTGACAAAGACTGGTACTGTCACATGAAATACCAGCAGGCAGATCATTGGATGCTTAGTCAATGCTTCCACTGCCTGGAACATTATGAAAGAACCATGCAACGTTGACTATTTATTTTCCAGCAACACATTTTCAGCTATTTATCTTCAATTATGTGACATGCTGAATTCTGCATGAACTCATCATCATTTGCCATCACATGACAAGCAGCTGAAGGGAGTGAAGAGAAGCTGAAGAGGAGGATGATGAGAAATAAAGGGGGATGTAACCAGTATTTGGATCATCTGACCTTGGGAGCAGCAAACACAATCCCAATTTCATGTACACAGAACTCTACCTTACCATCCAGTGGTTACAGACCATTACTGCATTCTGTCAAACAGACTGTGAAACACAAGATAGCTTTCCAAGCCAAGCTTTTTCACACAAATTACTGAAAGACAGAAAGATGCATTGTCATGGTGAGATGCTAACATTGGTTCAACTTGAATTCTGACAAAACATTCCAATGTTGGATGATTTCTTGTGTTGCAGGGGAAGGTGACATCAACCACGTCCTATATCAACCTTTCTCAAAGAAACGTCCATGTTGGAAATGATGGGCTCCAATTAAAGCTTGGTACAATGTTCTGTGCCACATAGTCTGTAGCACCTTCAATCTTCTTGTTAGTGACTGCAAGCTTTGTTATGGGCCAGCTAATGTTCCAAACATTTCTAAATGCCTACTCATCTGGCTTTTCTGGCACTCATTCCCTGAAGTACTTAACAACATTTTCTGCAGCAGCAATCATGTAACGTTGTACTCCACAGAGCTGGGCTATATTTTGCCCCTGATTTGACAGCAGGTCATTCACAGTTAATGCCACATGCAGTTTCTTACAGGAGAAGATGAGAAGATGAGGACTGCAGATGCTGGAGATCCGAGTCAAAGAGTGTGGTGCTGGAAAAGCACAGCCAGTCAGGCAGCATCCGAGGAGCAGCAGAATCTGATGAAGAGCTTATGCTTGAAACATTGACTCTCCTGTTCCTTGGATGCTGCCTGACTGGCTGTTCTTTTCCAGCACCATACTCTTCGATGTAGATTCTTACAGTAGACTATCCAATATAGTTTATCCTATGCCAACATCTGAGGTAATGGTTGTGAATGTGAGACAGAGTAACGGTAAAGCTTCATCGTCTGTCTTTTTCTCAATTACTTCATGCTTTTACATCACTGCCTGGTAAGATTATAGTTCTTGGGTATCTGAAAAGTGAAAGACTCAGTGATGGTTCGGGATTGAATGAAGAAGCAAAAAACAAGAATTCCATGTTTCCAACACCTGTAGCCTGGGAATGAGAAGGGGTTGTTAAATGAGGAGGGAAGTGGCCTTGAGAAAGTGAATTAGATAGGAATGCAATGTTATGTTTAAAGCTGACAGGATGATTTCTTCATGGGCAAAGCTAGAACTTGGGGTACAATTTTAAAATAAAGGGGCTTTCTCATTTATGACAGAGATGAGGAAAGATTTCTTCTCTTTAGGGTTTGTTATTTTCTTGTTTCTTTTCACCTGATTCTATGGATCTTTTAGCCTGATATTGGCTACAGACTTAGTCAAAACTATTTAAATAAAGGTGACCACTCCCTAAATCCACTAGATTAAGGGCGTGCAGTTGTGCCTCAACTTGTTCTCTAAAAGGGAAGGAAATCTATCAGTGAGTGTGGTTATAAAGTGTTGGAGGATCTGCCTACTATACTTAACTAGCTGGCTTTATGTACAAACTGTGGAATGTAAATGTGAGATTTATAGCAGCATTACATATGTGAGGATGAGATAATGCTATAATTGTTGGTAAGTAAATAAGGTGTGGTACACTGAGCAGTGTCCGAGACCAGTGTGCAGTTGGTGAATGAGACAGTTGAAGAAATATTCATGAACACTGACTATTTGTGAAGTCATTGAACTTCTGAGAGCACTGCATTTATACCCACAGGATGATACCAGTAGAATGAATGTGCACAGTCCCCATTGCCTTCTCAGAGATTTGTGAATGACGTCTTGATCACCGGTAGTTAGATAACCTTTCTCCTCCTATCCACCTCTTACATCAAGGCCTTTAGCCATTAGAGCCTGCTTGCTGCTATATTGTGCCATTCCTGTGACTTTCTCAGGTAAAAGTTACTTGTATAATAAGCTCCATCACCTCCCTCAGTCTGCACCTCACAACTAGGAGGCATAGGCTAGTTTAATGTAGCATACACCATAGCTGAGACCATGCCATCCTCTTAAGATTTTGCATACTTGCTCACAAGTTCAGCTACTCAAAACATGCTCAATAGTGCTGAACGTTCCAATTGTGTAAATCAATAGGCATCACAGTCTTTGCACATCGCAGATCCTCTTGCCCATTTCCAGACCTTATACAATATTTCCTTCACAGATTTGTGTCATTTACTTCTAAAAGGGAATATGCACTCTGATGTATTACTAGTTGCCGCGACCAAAAGCGCTAGCAAAGTAAATAATTACAATGAAACACCTTAAAATGAATTATGCTACATTACTATAGAGCTTTTCTATTATTAACTCAACCAAAATGATGTATAACAAATAACTTGTTTGGTGGCTGATGCTTTATTTGTTCTGTTGATAAATGTGATTTAATATTCCCCGTGCTTGTGAAGTGCTCTGATGTTAAATCAAGAAACCATACAGAAAAATGTACTTATTGTGTGTGATCTTAAATAAAAAATGGTCAAAAGATGCAACTTAATGTTGCCTACTTAATTTTTGAGCTACTTCTCCAAGCATAACTAAACTCTAAGCACTTATTTAAAAATATAGGGTGTGACAGTAATTGCTTGCAGTATTATAATGATCTGAAGATGATAATAAAAGCATCATTACATGCTCTGGGAGATCTGAAGCAGCAGTATCAATTATTAATCACAAAATATTTCCCTAATGTAACTTATTTTGTTCTCTAATAGCAAACTTGAATAAGGAAAATAAAACTTAACACTACTCCAGATATAATCAGTAAAAAGGATGTCCAGGGAATTTTTAAAAATAGATTGCTCGTCATTAGCATAGAATTGCAAACATTTCAAACTTTTCTGTCCATAAGGCACCATCCCTTTGTATGTCAGATCATCTATAGTGGACAGCCTTGTTAGTTAGTTGTCAATCAGACGATTTTGCAAGAAGTTGACATGAAATTCAATATTGGATTTATGTTATGTGCTAAGTATCTTGGTGAATATATTAAGAATTGATTAGTAGTGTTGAATTGGCAGGAAAACAGTGCCAAGAATTGTGGCTGTTGACTGCTTATTCTGAGAAGATAGCTCTGTGTTTCATTCATGCTAGCTGCTAACCCAGTAATAATATTGTATATGTATATTGGACCAAATGTTTATTCAGGCCTCAAAAAAAGTGGGACATATAGTGCCATGGAATAGTGGAAAATTTAACAGAAACCAGTTTCTAGGATTTTACCCTTAACTTTCTGTCTGCCACATTCCAGTTGGAATGGGGAGGAAGACTGGATGAATAGATCTTCAACATGTGGATGAGGGAAGAGCGGGGTATGCTTGGCAACTTCTGGGTTACTTCTCGATTTGCACCCATGGAGTTTTCCAGGCTCTGCTAAGGCATGTAAAACATCACTGATACTTTAAATGAGAAAGGAATATTGATCACACGAATGATCTTTGATAAGACTCCAATTTTTTTTTCTCAGAATAGCTGAGGCCTTATTCCAGGGCATCATCAAGCCTCCTCGCTGCTGCTGGAAAGGATTTGTGCCTTAGCAAGTGACCTTCAAATATGTCCACATTGTGGAATAGCTGCTTGTCCAGTGATGTTCTTCTTTGATATTTGGAACAATATTTCTGGCTACAGCAGGCAACATTACTTGTTCTGCTGTACTTGCATTGGTGAGGGCATGCCCAGATATTTCAGATCTGATGTGTATCAAATGTCTAAAATGAAACAAAGAACGAAGGATGCGAGATCTGAAGGCAGATTGTAGATATGAAATCTGAAACAAACAAAGACAGAAATTGCTGGAGAAGTTCAGCAGATCTGGCAACATTTGTGGAGAAAAAACAGAATTAACATTTTGAGTCTAAAGCAATAGTTCTGAAGAAAGGGCAACTGTACTTGGAATTCAACAAATGGGAGAGGGACCATTTGGCATTGTACAAACATTTAGACATGTACATGGGTGGACAGTTATGGAAAGACGTGGGTCAAACACAGATAAATGGGACTAGTTGAAATTGTGAAAACTAGACAGTATAGGCAAGCTGGGCTGAAGGGCCTGTTTCCATACTGTCGGCCTCTGTGACTCACTGACTCTATAAGATCCTAAGGGATCTCAACAGGGTAGATTTGGAAAGGATGTTTCCTCCTGTGGGAGAATGTAGAACTAGGGGTCAGTTTCTAAAAATTAGGGGTCCCATTTAGAACAGAACTCACAGACTTTCACAGTGAGCCTTTGGAGCTCTCTCCATTGAAAGGCTTTGGAAGTAGTGTCCTTGAATATTTTAAGGCAGAGGTAGATAGATTCTTGATAAGTAAGTGGATTAAGTGTACTTGGATGTAAGCAGGAATATGAAGTAGTCAGATCAGCCATGACATAGTGACCTTGAAGAGCAAGTGGCCTAATCCTGATGGGAATATCTATGATTATATGTTCATATTTTTGTTCACAATGCTGACAGAACTGCAGCTTTCAAGATGTTTTACACTTCTAACATAGCTCAAAACAGATTTGAATTGCTGTATTAAAGAAAAAGAAACATCAAAGATGCATAACAGAATTCAATAAGCAATGATAGAATTCTGAACAAAAAGATGAGATTTTTCAAAAAACATTCTTGTGCTCATCAAGTTACTCTTGAGAAGATGACGGTGAGCTGCCTTCTTGAACTGCTGCAGTCCATGTACTGTTGGTAGACCCATAATGCCATTAAGGAAAGGGGTTCCAGGTTTAAAAATACACAATTTTGAAGGGATATTGAGTTATGTCTATGTCAGGATGGTGAGTGGCTTAGAGGGGAACTTGTAGGTGGTGGTGTTTCCATGTAACTGCTGCCCATGTCCATTTAGGTGAAAGTGGTTGGGGTTTGATAGATGTTGTTGAAGTCTAGGTGATGTTTTTTGGCAAATTAGTTCAATTAGTTAAACTAAACACAGATATTTAAATTCCTTTCTGCCACCAGCATATTTCAATGCTTCCACAATGGCTGAATTGCACTTGACATTTAGGAAGCACAAACTGACTTTGGTAAATATATTATTCCAACAACGGTTGGTTTCTTTTGTTCTGTCATTTTAAATTTTTGACAAATTTGATTTTGGGGCATAAATAAAGCTTGTTTGTCTTTCTGCAATTGTCCGAAAACGTACTGTAGATTTTTTTGTAATGGTGTTTTCCTATGATAGTTTTAAGTAAGAAATCTAAAGAATTTGATCCAGCAATGAAAGTGCAAAAGTATCTAGATTCGGACATTAACCTACAGGAGGTGATGCTTCCATGATGTTGGTATTCTTGTTCATCACAGTGATGGGGGTCTTAAAAATGTGGAGGGTTTTGATTTTCCTTGATTTGAATTGATTTTGATTTGATTTATTATTGTCACATGTACTAAGATACTGTGAAATATATTGTTTTGTGTGCCAACTAGACAAAACATACTTTATATACATACATCGGGGTAATAGAACAGAAGATAATGTTACAGCTACAGGGAAGGCACAGAGAAAGATGAACTCTAATATATGAGAGGTCTGTTCAACTCCTGTTGAGTTGATGAAGTGTATTCTATTTATAGTGCAATATTAAAGTTAAACACATTGATGGAAATGGGGATTTAATAACTCCAATGGCAAGATGCCAATCACGGGAGAGCTTTGATTTGAGTAAAGTTATGCTCCTTAACAACTGTTACATTACGTCCATTTGGGTGAATAGCAAGGATTCCATTATAAACCTGACCAGAGTGGAGAGGGTTTGAAGAGGAGTCACCATCCAGCCTATTCTGCTTACTGTAGTATTAATGTTGCTACACATCAATGGGGTCGCATGCTAAAAACTCACCTCTGCTTTCAAAGAGTCATCACAACAATTAAAAGTTTTTAAGATGGGCACAGAATTCCCCAAATTTATCCATTGACAGGAAAAACAGAGCAGATATCTGTACTTAACAAGAATTATTATTTAATACAAAAACCAGATTCTGACTACAGATAAATAATTATTAGCCATCAATGTTTAATTCAATAAAACTTTAACACACTTTTAAACCTCGCCTCTACACACGCATACAGATAGCCATAAGCAGACACACAAGAAAAGTGTGATCTTGATGGCAAGAGACATTGGGAAAGCAGTGATTTCTCTCCACCGTCCACAGGATTTGCTGAGACAATCCTTTTGCTGACCAGAATATTGTTTCTTGATCTTCTTTCTTAGTTACTTTCACTTACTTGCAGGAGGAACAGTGTGACTGGCTCACATTTACAAAGGTGTCTGGTGTTAGTCATAGTTGACAGCAACTGATGAGGAAAAAATAAATTGGCTACCTTTAGGCTTGCAATGCTTTTTACTAAAGAGGGAAAAACAGCTCCTTCTATCCTGGAGGTGTAATGGCTTCTGAACCAGATATGTACACCCGTGAACTGTTCAGCTACCTGGAAGTCAGTCACACAGCATTGACAGGCAAGAGGCCTTTGTCATCAATAACTGGTCATCATTTCACAGACCAATCAGCTACTTGCTGTCGACCAAATCTCAATCTGTACACAGCCTCAGCTTCCGCTTATTCATAACTAGGCTTTTCCAACTGCTTGAACCAACCACTGTGTAAACAGCTCTTCCAGGTTATCTGCTTTTAAGAAGTGCAGTAATCTGTCTACAATCCTTGGCTTTTAAAACTCCCAATTCAGTCCACAATAACAAATACAAACAAATAAAAAAGATAAAGTTTTTACAAGATGTCTTCTCCAAATAAGTTTCTGATTGCTATTAATCTCCAAAATGTTGATGATAGAAATCTTGACAATGCTTGTTGCTATTGGAGATTGAAATTTTGCTGAAAGATGAGATTGTAAAAACCATTCACAAAAGGTTAATCATCCAAAAATATGAGCCAAAGACTCTTATTTGAATTTTACATTCCTGTTATTTATCAATTCATGAGATACAGCAATTCTGATAAAGTTAATACTTATTTCTCATTGCTGATGACTCTTAAGAAAGCAATGGTAAGACACAATCTCTGTAGTGAAGTTACTCCTGCAGTGTTGTTAAGTGGTAGAATCATAGAATCCCTACAGCGTGGAAACAGTCCATTTGGCCCAACAAGTCCACATTGACCCTCCAAAGAGTAACCCACCCAGACCTATTCCCCTAACTAATGCGCCTAACCTACATACCCCTGAGCACTATGGGCAATTTAGCATGGCCAATTCACCTAATCTGCACATTTTTGCACTGTGGGAAGAAACCAGAGCGCTCGGAGGAAACCCACACAGACACGGGGAGAATGTGCAAACTCCATACTGACAGTCACCCGAGGCTGGAATTGAACACAAGTCCCTGATGCTGTGAGATAGCAGTGAAAACCATTGAGCCACCAAGTCGCCCAAAGTGAGTTCAAGGATTTTCACACATAAATAATGAAGGAATAATGGTATATGTAACTTGCTCAGGGTGTAAGCTGAAAGAAATGGGAGATGGTGGAGGTGTCCCTTAGGATCTGCTGTCCTTGTCCTTCAAGGTAATAGACTATCAGTGTTTAAAATGTTCTATCAGAAGAAAATTGATGAGTTGCTGAAGTACATCTTGTAGATAGTACACAGTCCAGCCATACTGCAAAACTCTTGGAGGGACAACATGTGGCGGATGGGAATTTGATCGAGAGGCCTACTTTGATTTGGAGCTTGTTGAGTTCATCGGCTTCTTGTTTAATAAGCTGTACTCATCCAAGTATATGATGAGTATTGCATTACACTCCTGACCTTTGTTTTGCAGACATTGGAAAGCCTGGGGGGTAACAAGAGGCGATTTAAAAACCATGTCTGACCTGTTCTTGTAGCCATAGGATTTATCTGGTTGGTCCAATTAAGTTTCCATTCAACAATGACCCCTAGACCATTGATAATTGAGGGTTTGAGGATGGTATTGAATATCAAAGGGAATTGTTTAGACTTTCTCTTGTTGGAGATAATCAGTGCCTTGTGTTTGTGTGGCATGAATGTTACTGGTTACTTAGCAACCCAGATCAAAGTATTGTCCATGATTTTGTATGCATGTTCTGATTGAATCATGAACTAAGGAATCACAACTGAATACTAAGCTTATGACGCTACAAAGGTTATTGTTGGAGCAGGTCAAGATGATGGGAATTAGGACATTGCCTGAGGAATTTTGGCAGCAATGTCCTAGGCTCAGAAGCTTGATCTCCAGCAAATAAAATTAACTTTGTGGTAGGTATGATACCAGTCAGCTGAGAGATTTATATCTGACCCCGAATGACTTTAATTTTGCTCAAGCTCTTTCATGCCACATTCAGTTAAATGGTGCTTTAACATCAAGGACAGTTACTTTCATCAGAATTCAGCTATTTTGTTCATAATTGGTCTGGGCTATAAGGTCTGGAACTAAATGATCTTGTTGGACCTCAACCAGCTCAACAATGTTGTGGTGTTGGTGAGTAAATATGCCTTCAGAACATTGTTAAAAGCACTTTATATCACTTTGCTGAAGATTGAGAAGAGGGTCAAAATGTTAAAATTGGTCAAATTTGAATTTGGCTGCATTTTGTGGCATTGAATAACTGACAATTTTTCATATTGATGGATAAATGCCAATGTCCTTGCTTTTACTGGAACAGTTTAGACAGACACATGGTTAGTTCTGAAACAACTAGGATGTTGTTTGGTCCATAGTCTTTGCTACATCTAATACACTCAGCAGTATAGTGATATCATGTGACATAAAGCAAACTAATTACAGAACAATATCGGTGATGGTGGGTACTTCAGGAAATGAAAAACATGCGCCCATTCCACTCCCCTCACCTCCATCCAAGGCCCTAAAGGCTCCTTCCACATCCGACAGAAATTTACCTCTATCTCCATCAATGCCATCTACTGCATCCATTGCACCCAATGTGGTCTCCTCTACAATCAGGAAGTCAGGATGCGTACTTGCAGATTGATTCAGAGTGCATCTCTAGGACACCCGCACCAACAAAACCCACCGCCCTGTGGCTGAATGCTTTAACTCTCCCTCCCACTCCGTCAAGGACGTGCTGGTCCTGGGCCTCCTCCATCACAAAACCCCTACCAGCCGATGCCCGGAGGAAGAACACCTCATCTTCCGCCTTGGGACCCTGCAACCACATGGGATCAATGTGGATTTCAATAGTTTCCTCATTTCCTCTCCCCCCACATTATCCCAGTCCCAAGCCACCAATTCAGCACCGCCCTTCTAGCTGTCCATCACCTTTCCCATCTATCTGTTCCACCCTCCTCTCTGACCTCTCACCTTTTCCCTCATCTTTGTCTACCTATTGCTTTCTCAGCTATCTTAACCCTCAACTACACCCCCCATCCCATTTATGTCTCAGCACCCCAGCCGACAAGCCTCATTCCTGATGAAGGGCTTATGCCTGAAACATTGATTCTCCTGCTCCTCAGATGCTGCCTGACCTGCTGTGCTTTTCCAGCACCACAGTCTCAGCCATGATCTCCAGCATCTGCAGGCCTCACTTTCTCCTAGTGAATGCTTCAGCCAAGTTTTGTTTTGTGTTTGATGGGCTTTTTCATTGTTGAAGATTTGAGTTTGCAAGAAATACTTATCACACATTTTTTAATTCTCCAGGACCATTTATGTCTGGATATGGCAGGTGCCAGAAAAGAGTTAATTTTAAGGAGGAAATTCTTGGAAGAAAAGGAGGTGAACAATTTTGGGTGTGAATTGTAGAGAGTGTGGTCATTCAAATATATTTTCTTGCTGACTTTTCAATTGCTATTTTATGTTTCAATTCAGTTATGCAGTATACGTAATAATGAAAATATAGAATTGCAGCTTGCAAAAACATTTCCTGGCCTGATCAGTTTAAAACAATATTTACCTGGCTCACTCCCACTCCTTTTGTGAATACATTATAATTGCAAAATAAATTTGCATAGATTCAGTAATACGAAGATATATATTAAAAAAACTTATGTTGTTTCAATTATTTAAACAGTGTGAATAATTTAGGTTATAAATGTTACTCTTTACTGAATTTAATTGCGCATAATATATTACAGCTTAAGTTGGTTCAGTCAATAAATAAATTTGATGTGTGTCATTGTTAAAGTTTGAGTTTGTAAATTCTTATTTAAAGTTCAGTTATTATTTTATGCAAAAGGCATTGCTTCATCTGTAATTAACCCACAATCTGCAAAGGCATGTAAGCCTCTCTTTTAGATAAGCAATTGGGCTCAATGGATATCACTTAATACACATGAAGCATGGCTGATCAATAACGTCTCCCACTTTGTCACCTCCTCAGGGTGTGTTGGAAGGATTAGGAATTGTGATATCAACATGTTAGACAATGCATATTCCTTCTGTGACCACCAGATCCTGGAGTGGGACTTGAGCCCACAGACTCTGATTCAGAGACAAGGATATGATCTACTGATTCAGAAGATATAAATCACAAAATATAATATCAATGTAAATGTTCAGCAATATTGTAGAATGTTTTATCTAACTGTAATGAAACTTGAGTAAAATATAACTTTAAAAATTCTATTATATTCCTATTGTAGAAATCCAAATCAGCAGACCATTCCAAATTAATTTTAAACAATCTGTTTAATTTTCTAATATATTTTGGCTTAATAGCTGTTATAGAATTGAAGTGGCTCAGTTGGTAATTCTCCTGTCTCAGAGGGAGAAGGCCCTAGTTCAAGTCCTATTCTTAGAGTTGTTGGGTATAAAAGAACTCTGCAAACAGTTCAGATGAATGAGCATATTTCAGGTAGTTGTGGTGCAGTGGTAGTGTCCTTACCTCTAGAGTAGGAGAACTGGGATCAAATCCCACCTCTGCAAAAACTGTGTACTAACTTCTTTGAACAAGTTGGTTAGAAAATATGAAAGTAGAAGCCAAAAGAGGAAGCAAAACATTTTGGTTCAACTAATGCCATTGTTGCAGTTATTTTACATCATTAACACAATTTCTCATTCCCTTTTCCAGCTTTCTGAGCCTCTTCAAAACTCTCCAACCACTGTCCATTTTCATTTCTGACTGAGATTTTTCATTTTGTAGTTTTGTTTGTTAAAGCTGTTAGACTTAAGGGAAGGATATAATGTAATGATAATGTCACTGGGCTAGTAATCTAGAAGCTCTAATACATTTTTGGGGACATGGGTTCAATCCACACCATACTAGATGATGAAATTTTGAATTTAATAAAAATCTGGGGGTGGAAGCTAATGGTGACCATGTAAGCACTTTACAAAATCATCTGATTCACTAAAGTTCTTCAGAGAAGGAAATGTGCTGACATTACTTGGTTGGGTGACTCCAGACTCACAACATAAATTTGACTTTTAAGTAACTAAGCTTTTAAAGATGGACATTACATGTTGGACTAGCCAGTGATGCCCTCATCTAATGAATTAATTATGAAAAACAAATTCTGGCATGCCATATTTATGTGCATATCATTCATTTAATAAACCAAATTCAGTTTTGGTAATGTGCAAGTCTTTAAAAACAACCATTTTGGTCATCCTAAACAAAATCACAAGCATTATTATGTCAAAATGCAATAACCCAGCCAAACACAAAATTTGAGATATGATGAATTTTAAACTGAACTGTGAATTTGAAACGTGTAGAATAATTCCTCTTTGGGTTTAAAGATATACCTTCTACAAACTCAATTTCTGTATGTTCCCTGCAATTGCACTTTATTTTTAATTATAATAGCTAATACTAAAATGTGAAACATCACAAGAAATGGAAGTTTTACGGAGGTCAAACTTGACTATTCTAATACACATCTGGCCAGGCTCCCGCATCTGTCCTTCCCTGACTTGAAGTTCATCAAACTCTGCAGCACGTGCCCAAACTTGCAATATTCATCAATCACCCCTGTGCTCACTACACACTGGCTTCTAGAAAGCAATACCTTGATTTTAATGTTCTACACAACCTTGTTTTTAACTACCTCCACATCCTGATCCCTCCGTGTCTCTGTAATTTCCTCCAGCCCCTTTACATCTAATTAAACACCTGCACTCATCTAATTCTGGCATTTTGAATTTTATTCATGTCAATTGCTCAACTATTGGTGCCAAGGCCTTCATCTGCCTAAAGCCTAAATTCTGGAATGCACATTCCCTATCTTTTCACATCTCTATGTCTCTCTCCACTGTTAAGGCACTTTTTAAAATCCATCTCAGTGTACAAAACATTGTCACAATCTCATCTCAATATCAAATTTTGCTTTTTCAAACACCTGTGAAGTGTCATGAGACATGTTATCACATAAAGATGCTATAATACAAACTGCTGTTGTTGAAGTACAATGATATAATTTTCCTCCTTCCAGTGACTTGTCTGTTCTGCCTGGTCACTATTAAATAGTTAAATAATGCTCTATCCCAAGCAGCATGCAAGCTTGTAATAACAATTGGTTTGTGCAGAAGTAGTGAAGTCAGAAAACATTTCTGAATAGCCATCACAGAACTCCATATATACTTTGATAATTTTAAACAAACAATGAAATCACCAAATAAACAAAGAATCAAAATAAAATCCTAAAAAAAAAATCAATTAGCAACTAACTGGCAAGGAATTGAGAATTCCTTCAAACTGCATTGATTGTATAGGAGGGATATATCCAAGCTTACCAGATATCATAAATTAATCTTGTCCCATTTGCCAGCATTTGGCCCATATCTCTCTAACCCTTCCTATTCAGGTACCCATCCAGATGCCTCTTAAATGTTGTAATTGCATCAGCCTCCACCACTTCCTCTGGCAACGCATTCCATACATGCACCATCCTGTGCCACTTAGTTGTCCCTTAGGTCCCTTTTAAATATCTGCTGTTGCTGAATGCTTTGCTTGAAGAGAGAGCATTAAGCTGAAAAAATGTGGTCCTAAATGGACTGATGCCATTAAATCACGTTCATGTTCACAGAATCACTGAATCGTTATAGGGCATAAGGAAGCCGTTCAGCCTATTTATCTATTATTATCCAATCTGGCTCTATTATCTAAAGCCAATCTCCTGCCTGGCCTCCATATCTCTGTGCACCATTACTATCCAAAAAAAAACATGCAATGCCCTCGTGAATGCCTCAGGTTGAACCTTCTTCCACAGTATTTCTAGGCAGTGCCCTTATGCTCACAAAGTGCTGTGTGAAAATAATTTTTCTCACATCACCCTTGCTTTGCTTGCATGTCACTTAAAATCTATGCCCTCTGGTTCTTGTTACTATGACAAGTGAAAATCCTATCCACTCAGTTCAACCATGCTCATGATTTTGAGCACCTTAACTAAATTTTCTCTAAGCCTTTCTCCACCAGGAGCTGCTTAAATGTGTCTTCGTAGCTGAAGTTACTCAGACCTGGAACCATTCTAGTGAATCACTTCTGCACTATCCAATTCATCTGTGTATTTGCAGCTACTAATCCTGTTTTTTTTGTGTATCAGCTGAAAGTTGAAGTTGTATCAGAATCAATTAAGAAATTGTTAATGCATTATTAATGCATTTTATTAATGCATTTTCTAAATATTTCTGGCAATAAAAGTTGAAATGTAGCCAGGTCAACATAGAGAATGATATTGATGCTTTTTGAGATTTACAGGGTAAAGAAATGTTTTCTGATGTGAGAAAATGTCAGGGAATTCATATTATGACAAATTTACTGTTTCCTGTAATAAATTCTAATTTGTAAAAAATGAACTTACCTTGCTCTTTAAAATTTCTGCCCTGATCCTTGGTTTCAATTCTGGGTTGGGAAACGAGCTGAAGGTTCAGTTCTGGTTTGGGGCCACACATGGCAAGCTCCAGGTATGTCTGCCTGGACTTTCAACAGCGAGGCTATTTAATGACAGCAAGTAACGCACAAGGTACACAGTCTGAGGACTATGGGGAGGGTGACAGTATGTGTGAGCTGGGGGGGAGGGGTTGAGAGCGAGCCATGAGCACTGAAGGCAAGGGAAGAAGGTACGTAAGAGATGGTTCCCAGGTTCTGGTGTTTGGCAGAGAAGGCGGGGGGGGAGGGGTTTGTAGAGTGACAGGGTTGGGTTATGAGGACAGATGGTTCTGGGGCTAAGGGATTGGGGGCGGATAGTAGTAAAATCTCAGGTGCATTAGCCTATGCAGGTATATTTCCAGCTGGCCTAAGGGGACTAGCTGAGAATTGGGTAGTCTCCTAGCTGGCAGGGGGAGATGGCTTGATTTGAAATTGGAAGTGAGTAGGGATGAACTCAAGATTTTGGTTCTGGAAAAACTATTGACTGTCCCAGTTTATCTAAGTGTGTTTTAACCTACAACATGGGTTTACATTTTTATTTATCCCATACA
This sequence comes from Chiloscyllium plagiosum, assembly GCF_004010195.1. Classification (NCBI taxonomy): domain Eukaryota; kingdom Metazoa; phylum Chordata; class Chondrichthyes; order Orectolobiformes; family Hemiscylliidae; genus Chiloscyllium; species Chiloscyllium plagiosum. Next base: position 30,220,979 of record NC_057721.1, read on the forward strand.
TTTAGTTGCAGGGATTAGGTTAGTTCAGTTGGCTGGATGGTGGTTTGCAATGCAGAGTGATACCAATGGCATGGGTTCAATTCCTATACCAGCTGAGTTTATCATGAAGGATTGTCATTTTCAACCTCTTCCTGCAGCATGGCAGCCCTCAGGTTAACCTATAATCAGTTGTCTCTTTAATGAGAGAGCGGCTCTAAAATCTGGAAAGACTATGGCTACTTTAGTTGATCTTTAACCTTCAGATGGATTAATGAATTATCTGGTTTCTTTGAACATTGGGGAGCGGAAGAACAGAAAGTAGGATAGTATGTGAAACACACAGTACTACTCAGTCATAGACTCATAGAGGTGTACAGCATGGAAACAGACTCTTCGGTCCAACCCATCCATGCCAACTAAATATCCTAAACTAATCTAGTGCCATTTGCCAGCACTTGGCCTATAGACCTCTAAATTCATCCTATTCATATACCCATCCAGATGCCTTTTAAATGCTGTAATTGTACCAGCCTCCACCACTTCCATACAAGCACCACCCACTGCATGAAAAAATTGCTCCTTAGGTTCCTTTTATATCTTTCCCCTCTCACCCTAAACCTATACCTTCTAGTTCTGGACTCCCCCACCCCAGGAAAAATACCCTGTCTATTTACCCTATCCAACTGAAGAGCTAAGGGAGTCTCATGGTCAGGAAGATTGAAAATGCTTGGTGCGATATGTTTATATCATCATGTGTACCACTGAATTTTCAAATGACATACATATTTCAGAGTATAATTAATATTGAACATTTGCAGGAAAAAAAAACTGTGAATATGTTGAGAAACAAACTTTTATTTATTTGAAAAGTTCACATTGAAGCGTAGAGAAGTGTGTGGTTGGGAGATGTCCAACTGCTTAGTGTACATGTGTGTCTGTCTGGGTGGGAGGGAGAGAGAGAGAGTGTGTGTATGTGAGTAAGTATATACATGTGTATCTGGGAATCAGAGATATGCTGTTGTCCATCTGATGCACACTATTCCTGTAGTTTGTGAGCAGTAGCTTTTCACCAACAAATTCTGGATTAGTGGTGCTGGAAGAGCACAGCGTTCAGGCAGCATCCAAGGAGCAGTGAAATCGACGTTTCGGGCAAAAGCCCTTCATCAGGAATAAAGGCAGTGAGCCTGAAGCATGGAGAGATAAGCTAGAGGAGGGTGGGGGTGGGGAGAAAGTAGCATACAGTACAATGGGTGAGCGGGGGAGGGGATGAAGGTGATAGGTCAGGGAGGAGAGGGTGGAGTGGATAGGTGGAAAAGGAGATAGGCAGGTTGGACAAGTCCGGACAAGTCATGGGGACAGTGCTGAGCTGGAAGTTTGGAACTAGGGTGAGGTGGAGGAAGGGGAAATGAGGAAACTGTTGAAGTCCACATTGATGTCCTGGGGTTGAAGTGTTCCGAGGCAGAAGATGAAGCGTTCTTTCTCCAGGCATCTGGTGGTGAGGGAGCAGCGGTGAAGGAGGCCCAGGACCTCCATGTCCTCGGCAGAGTGGAAGGGGGATTTGAAATGTTGGGCCACGGGGCAGTGTGGTTTATTGGTGCGGGTGTCCTGGAGATGTTCCCTAAAGCACTCTGCTAGGAGGTGCCCAGTCTCCCCAATGTAGAGGAGACCGCATCGGGAGCAACGGATACAATAAATGATATTAGTGGATGTGCAAGTAAAACTTTGATGGATGTGGTAGGCTCCTTTAGGGTCTTGGATAGAGGTGAGGGAGGAGGTGTGGGTGCAGGTTTTACAGTTCCTGCGGTGGCAGGGGAAGGTGCCAGGATGGGAAGGTGGGTTGTAGGTGGGCGTGGACCTGACCAGGTAGTCACGGAGGGAATGGTCTTTGTGGAAGGCGGAAAGGGGTGGGGAGGGAAATATATCCCAACAGTTTCTCATTTCCCCTTCTCCCACCTCATACTAGTTCCAAACTTCCAGCTCAGCACTGTCCCCATGACTTGTCCGGACTTGTCCTACCTGCCTATCTCTTTTCCACCTATCCACTCCACCCTCTCCTCCCTAACCTATCACCTTCATCCCCTCCCCCACTCACCCATTGTACTCTATGCTACTTTCTCCCCATCCCCACCCTCCTCTAGCTTATCTCTCCACGCTTCAGGCTCTCTGCCTTTATTCCTGATGAAGGGCTTTTGCCCGAAACGTCGATTTCACTGCTCGTCGGATGCTGCCTGAACTGCTGTGCTCTTGCAACACCACTAATCCAGAATATGGTTTCCAGCATCTGCAGTCGTTGTTTTTACCTCTTTTCACCAACAAAGCTGAATGCTGCCAGAGAGACCTGCGCAGTTGTCTTTCACCTCCATATCCTCGGCAGAGTGGGAGGGGGAGTTGAAATGTTGAGCCACGGGGTGGTTTGGTTGATTGGTGCGGGTGTCTCGGAGATGTTCCCTAAAGCGCTCTGCTCCCTGACCTATCACCTTCATCTCCTCCCCCACTGACCTATTGTACTCTATGCTACTCTATCCCCACCCCCACCCTCCTCTAGCTTATCTCTCCATGCTTCAGGCTCTCTGCCTTTATTCCTGATGAAGGGCTTTTGCCCGAAACGTCGATTTCGAAGCTCCTCGGATGCTGCCTGAATTGCTGGGCTCTTCCAGCACCACTAATCCAGAATACAAAATACTGGACCTAACTATCAAGCCAAAAAAACTGTCTACTTAAAGCTGTCTATTGAATGTTTTTAAATAATTTCACACTCTGTACATGTATTTTACATTTTCAGTGTTTTATTTTCCAGTGTCTCTGAATAAATGTTAAAAATTATTTGTATTTTCAAAAAGATCACTTATTTCATGTTTCTATTTGTATGGTTTATTACATTGTGTTCAAAAGATCGCAGAACATTAAGTTATTGTCAATTTTCAACGTCCTCTTGCTTTTGTGTGCCTTAATAATTTAAAATGATTTATGCTTTCAATACTTTTTTATGCACATTTATTTCCATGTTTTCTTTTTGCATTTCTTAATAAAAGTGAGACATATGAATAATATGTTTACTTTGCCTACTTCACATTAAAGCTCACATTCTCTCTCCTGCTTTATCAAGTTTATTTTACCAGTAAATTCCACATCAACATTAAAAATAAGCAGATAAGGTGAAAATCATCACAGGGAAGCAATTAAATTAAAATTGTAATGATGATTTAAAGGTGCAATGCCCAGAGAGTAAGCCTGTTTCTGAACTACCAGTATGAGGTAGCAGCATACTGACAGCTATGTCCAACCACTGGGGTCAATCAGGAAGTGGTCAGCACATAGCATCCTTGAGACCCTGTGGGAAAAGGAGAGGGTGAATTCTGTCAGGTTGTTCCCTGAGCAGCCTGTCAAAGTCATTTGAATGACTCATCACCAGACCTTTCTAACAAGCGCCAAGACATTGCTTGGCTGGCGGTGAGAAGGGCACAGGTTTGCGTTTACCATTGCACGCTGCCCTCGAAGCAGCTGTGGGGGAGGAAAACCATTAACTCAGTGAAAGACACTCTTTGGTCTGTTCAAAGCCTGTTAGTCTTCCAGAGCAAGGAGCTGACCTTGACTGGGTGTTGCAAACCGGCACATTCCCAGGTCCTGGACTATGTGCTGAGACATGCACTAAAGCCTGGGACAAGGCACAGGGAGAAAAGACCATCTTCGAAGGTTTTTCTGCTGAAGTTAAATGGCTGTCTGTTCAGTTATCAGACCCTCCCAGTGCCTCAAGTACATATAAATATAATCTTGTACAAGTAAGAAATGTCTTGTTTGTTGCATAGCGACAAACTCCAATGTTTATTTAAAACTCCAAGGTCCAGGACTATATGTTGAGGGATGTAGGGAAAGATCACCATGTAAGGTCTGCTTGCCGAAGAAGAACAGGAGGCCCACTCAGTAATTGGGCTCCACTGATGTCTCAGCTAAATACCCGGATGGTTAACATCCAGACTTGTATATACAAATGATTCAGTCTGATCTCTGTATGTAAAGACATGCAATGTATACATATGAATGGCATCACCAACTGCATAGATATCAAAATATTTTTATGAATAAAGTATATTTTTGAAATTAAAAAAATACTGAACTATTAATGGAAAATGAGCCACCACACTGCTTATCCCAAGTCTTAACCCCAATACTGATTTGCACCTCCGACCTCCCTGGACTGCTCCTGGGTCCTAAAGACATGGACCCTACTAAAGTATCAACTTTTTGGGATAAACCGTCTTTTGGTAAGTCATTTCATATTTGAGATCTGTGGAGATTAGTAAACCCTGGTTGGCCACCAGTAGCTTCTCTACAAGATCTGGACACTCAGCAATGATAGCATTCCAGTTCACTGCCTTTCATTTACATTGCAAATATGCTGCATTCATAAAAAATATTTTTATATACAAAGTGCAAAATATGGAAGAGAAAAGATGGAGAATGATGGAGAGGTGGACAATCAGAAAGGGAAGAACTGTGATGTACTAGAATTGTAATCATTTAAATTATAAGCCATAGACAGAAAGTAAGATAGAAATAGTGTTTCAAGAGTCCTGTGGTTGCTAGACAATAGCCATTGAAGTCTGCCCTTAAGAGAGACTAGTGAGTGTTTTCAAATTTCAATTTGTATAATATTTCTGTTAGTTTCAGTGATCCATTTGATTTTGTAGGTTATTTCAGCTGGGAATGTACAATACTACACATGCACAGTGCTTTATCTTCCACTTCAAATCAACCCTCTACCTACACATCTAAATATTCTGAACTGGAGCATCCTGGCCTGTGGGCGTCTGTACATACACCATTACAATGTTTCGTAGGCTGCTTGCTCTTTATTATTAAGTCAGGTTCTTCAATGTCTTCTTTGCTGTAACACTCCTTTATTTCTATCTGTACATGTTAGGTTGACAAATACATCTCTCTAGTGTAATGTTAAACACTGTATTCTTCACATGCTCAGTCTAGACTGATCTTACTGATATCAGGGAGAAGTTACATCATTCATAGGGTGACAAGACTGATGGATGAAGAGAAACTGGATCAGTTAAGACCACAGTTATCAATGTTTTGAACAATAAGGGGGGAATCTCACAGAAGCCTATAAAATTCTAACACGACCAAACAGGATAAATGCAGAAAGAATGTTCTTGATAACCAGGGAGGCCAGAACCACGCATCTCAATGTACTGATACAGGCTAGACCCTTTAGGAGAAAGATGAAGTTAAATTTCTTCACTCAGAGAGTGATGACTCTGTGAAATTCTCTGACAAAGAAACCAGTTGAGGCCAAAACATTGAATGTTTTCAAAAAGAAGTTAGATATAATTCTTAGGGTAAAGGGATCGAAAGGCGTGGGGAGAAAGCAGAAACAGAGGACTGAGTTCAGTGATCAGCCATGATCATATTGAACAGCAAAGCAAGCGCAGAATGCTGAATGCTGCGATTCTCTATGTCTCTATTGTCATGACTTATATGATGACGGTGACTTATGACTTCTTGGCCTGGGATATCCAATGGCTGAATAATCGTTTCACAAGAGTAATGGGAATTGCTCATATTAACCCTGCTGAATCCCCGTTGTAGGAGACTCTGGAAGAACCCTCCGAAAGCATCCATTCAAATGGAAGAGTTTGGATAGTTCCGCTGTAATTTAATAAATAATCACACAGAATTAAACTATTAAATACCTACTCTAATTCCTGAGTAACTTTTAAACTAACCCCCAATGTACCTCGTACAGTCACAACTACACCTATCCCAGATCCGACACCCCTTCTGCCACCGGGTATTGACATCTCCTATACTTACTTATGATATTACATGGACCTGCACCTTTACATTTCAGCTGCTTACCTCCCCCCAATTGTTTTACACTGATGAAGAATCTGTCAGAATTCAAGGCTCCACATTTCTGAAGTTGACCAGATGTGAATCTCCCATCAGAAATAAAAAGTTCTGGTGTTGTATAAAAAAATGAGTGAAGTAGCAATCTGATTGTGATTGTCACTCCTCAGAAAAAGGCTGCATGTTGCATTAGCAGAAAGTCTCCACTGGCTTTAAGGTAGACAGTTCTCATTTCTTCGCCACTTCCTTGTTAACAGATGCATTTAACATATTCAGGTAGAATAATTTATTCTTAGAGTAATACAATATTCCAATTTGCCTAAACTTTTGAATAACTGGAAATTCTTAACAAAGTTTCCTCCTGTCTTCTCTGTGACATGCTGAATCCACTCCCTGATATTCATTTCTTTCCACATTGCACCCACGTGATCTGAACATCTAGAGGAAAGTATGTCACATTCTTCTATGAAATCATAGTTCCTTGAAAGTTGAGTTACAGGTAGATAGGATAGTGATGAAGGTGGTTTGGTACGCTTTCCTTTATTGGTCAGTGCATTGACTATAGGAGTTGGGAGGTCATGTTGTGGCTGTACAGGACATTGGTTAGGACACCTTTGGAATATTGCATGCAATTCTGGTCTCCTTCCTATCAGAAGGATGTTGTGAAACTTGACAGGGTTCAGAAAAGAGGTACTAGGATTTTGCCAGGGTTGGAGGATTTGAGCTATGGGGCTGTTTTCCCTTGAGCATTGAAGGCAGAGGGGTGACCTCTTAGAGATTTATAAAATCAAAAGGGACATGGATAAGATAAATAGAGAAAGTATTTTCCCTGGTGTGGGGAGCCCAGAACTAGAGGGCATAGGTTTAGGGTGAGAGGGGAAAGATATAAAAGGGACCTAACAGGCAACTTTTTCACACAGAGGATGGCGCATGTATGGAATGAGCTGCCAGAGAAAGTGATGGAGGCTGGTATAATTGCAACATTTAAAACACATCTGGATGGGTATATGAATAGGAAGGGTTTAGGTGGATATGAACCAAATGCTGACAAATGGGACTAGATTAGGTTGGGATATCTGGTTGGCATGGACTAGTTGGACCGAAGGATCTGTTTCCATGCCGTACCTCTCTATGAATTTATGACTAAATCACAATTATCCTTATATGGGGCTCAGTCTAACATACTCCAGTATAGTTCAGGCCAGACAGCATAAATGCTGAGATGCTGGGTTTCCCTGGCTGGAGGGTCTAGAACTAGTGATTACAGTCACAATTATGGGGTACTCCATTTAGGACTGAAGGGAGAAGACATTTCTTCATTTTAGCCAATTATGAATCCTTAGACGATTCTCCCACAGAGGGTGTCAGATACTCAGTTTTTAAGTACAGTAAATTTAGATTGATAGAATCCAAGGGAATCAAGGAAAATAGGAATTAGGTGGGAAAGTAGAGTTAAAGTTGAAAATCAGAAAAACGTTTTTGAATTGAAAGCGGTCAGTAGAGGTCAAATATCCTTTCCATATTTCTATTTTTTAGGGGCTTATCTATTGACTTGCAGAATTTATGGAAAATTTCACTAAATTTCACTCAATCATATTTTACCAGGTCAAGTAAAATTGTGATCATTATGAATGTATGGTATAAGAAACGAAATGGTTCACAAATAACTTGTAAAATTTAATTACTACTTGGCTTATCATTTCTCGCATTAAAACAGTTGATAAAATATATTCAGCTGCCTACTACTCTCAAAAAACTAGTGTCGATGTTTTCGAAAAAGCTTCGTCATACTTTAACCTATGTCACTACAATCATTCAATTAATGTTTATAGATTGAGCTGCTGACAGAATCTTTCCCTCAAGAATTAATTGTTTATAAGTTAATGTTCCATGCAAGTGTTCCCACACAAACATAGGGTGTTTTTCTCAATTTGGATTCTCAAGAATTATGCTCTAGGTAATTCTTTCAATTCATAATTGGTAAGTGAAGTGCTTGGAACTGAAATTTTCTAATTTAAAAAAGTCAGCAGTAACATTAAATTTGTAGCATCCCAGTCTTTGTAAAAGAGGTTGATCCTGTGCATCATTTTAATAATTATTTAGTAATTCAAATATAGCCAATCTACTTTTGAGATATTGAAAATTGCTTTTTCTTGGAATGTTTAAAGTATATAAAAACAAACAATCCCGTGCAAAAATCAAACATTTGTTTTGCATACAGAGACTGCAAAAAGCAACTTCAGTTCGGAAAAGAAACTGCAGAAATCGTTTAACTTCGATGAAACATGATTGTGCAGCCTGTCTGTGACATGATTCATATGTTATCATGTCATATCTCTCATGAATGATCTTCAGGGACATCAACTTGGATATTTCTGTAATAATGACAGAGAGCCTATCAATACTCAACATTACTACAGGATGAAACTAACAGCAACTTCTGGCATTCATATACACACAATTTTAGATGGAAGTCCAGAGGTTGTTGTGCAGGAATTGCATTTCTCTTTCACAGGAAGCACTGTTTCAAACCTTGCCAAAAGATGAGGCACTAGAGTGGTGTGAATTTATAATATTTACTTAAGGGATGTAACATCAGAAGTAAAAAGTATTGATAAACATCCTCTCTGAATCAGTCAATAATTTTGTAGTTGAAAAGTATCACTTCCCCAGGAGAAAATTATTGGCCCGAATCTTCTGCCTTTTTAGCTAAGTGCAAGATGGATTAGTTTTTTGAGAGATTGCTACCTCAAGGACTAGTGAGATTTTCATCATATCTTACCATGTGTGACTCATTAACCACCTACTTCATCCAATTTCATTCCTCTTGTTTGATTCCTGCCCTATTTTGCTGTGCACCATTCCCTCAACAAATATTCACCAAAAGACTGGCATCTCATGCATTCACACTAACTTTCAGAGGTCGCTTTGCATCTTAATGAGCATTGATATTTCAAAGTTACACTGCTCAGTCAGATTTTTCTGGCAGTGGGTTAATTTAGAATGTCCAGTTTTGAGTCCATGTTCACTTGACCACATCATCCAGTCAGAAACACCCCAATAGTCATCCAATCAAACCACTGGGGTCGACAGACTTCAAACAGGCTCCCTCCAACTACAGAACCAGGAATTACATTAGGATGTTGTGAGAGAAAAAGAAAACTTATTGTTTTGCACTTTGGTGGCATAGTTGATAATGTACTGTTCATTATATGGCTCTTTTAATACATGGTGTTGCTTTGACCTTACAACTGCTTGTTAATCTCTCTGAATAGCCTCAAATGTAACTGTTCCAGCATGAGCTGTAACTTCATGCCCATACAGGATGTACCATGGATTGATGTCTGTCTTGGGAGCCTATTGCAACATATGGTGGCAAGAGGAACAAGCCTATACAAGGCCAAAAACAAAATCAGAAATGACTGGAAAAATTCAGGTCTGGCAGCATCTGTGGGGAGAAAGCAGAGTCAATGTTTCAGGTCCAGTGACCAGTCTTCTTTTTGTTTCTAATTTCCAGCATTCACTGGTATTTGAGTTTATTTTTATTAAGCCTATACAGGGCAATGGGTCATGCTAACACACTGGTCCCTTGTCTTACAAAACATGGCTGACTTTCCCTGACACCTGTGTCCAAAAGTGCTGGTGGATGAGCTAGTCAGTGATGTCTGGAGCAGGGAGAAGCACAGCAAACAACAAAGGAATGCTTTCAGGTTGCCAGGCATTGGTCACTACAAGTCTGTGTCCTGTACAGTGCATAAGTCTGTGTGCAATGTTGTTTCCCCTTTAAACACCCACACATTGGTCGGTCTTGAAGTCCCCTCTCTCATAGGTGAAGGTACATACCCTACCCACTCCAAAAATGCCATTTTCTTCCCCGTTATGCACTTCTGTTTTTCAGAATGATGGAAAGCACTTTCTGGCCAGTGGCTTGTAGCCTCCACCTCCAAGTCTTGGTGAGCTCACAAACATCCAAATTCTTTCCCTGGTAGCCTTTCTCATGAATACCATTGACTTCGCACATCCATGGTCTGCAGTCAATCCATCTATACCAGCCTGTACCTGCCTCCATTACCCCCTCGCTCCTACCAACTCTTCGTGTATGAGGTTACCAAATCTTACATTCTCCCCTCCACTTCAAAGCCAACACGTTCCTAACCATGGATAAACACTCCGTCCACTTCCTACACATATCTTTCCATATTGCCCCATGCAAATGCTATTGCCCCCTTCAAAATTATCATTACCCATTCTCCCCAGCCTGGAACCCCCATGATCACAAATAATAACTTTGGAAGTATCTTTCCCATGGCAGAAGCCCCCATTTATCCTCTTCCACTCCCTTTCTCCTTAGTTTTTTGTGGCAAGATCCAATGGATTGACATGGCCCAGCCCCTTGAACAATGTAACCAGACACCATGGACAAGAAGTGCCCGGACCCAGACTGAGGTCTGTATTTCTTGACTGTGTCCATGTGTGGCTGTTAGGGACACACAGGACTGACCAGTGCCTACTCCCTGGATTCTACTGGATGGATACCCCGATTGAGACCACCCTAACTGGACACCAGCTGTGGCCCTTTAGATTGACTGGAGGCAGCTGCCCTTTACTCGCTGTGCTGACCGGCACTGCCTCCAGTCAGTCTGACTGACTTCACCAACAACTACTTCCCTCAGACTTTAAGACATGGCTGACCATTTACTACACATGCAGTGTGTTTACTGTATAAGCTGCTGGCATGTGGTGCAGGTGTGAGATTTATGTGGTACACTGTCGTTCACCAGAATAAAAGCTCTCTTGACAGAAGACCTTGCCAACAAAAGGCAGACTGCCTCATCCTGTGACTGTGCTGATTTGCACAATAAAGTAATGCAAGGCAAGCTATAGATACTGCTAGCATGAAGTAAGCTGCAAAGGAGTAAGCATTAAAAGAGCAAACGAACAACCCTGAAATGTAGTCTCATTTGTGATTTGGGATCTTGTTGATGTGTTTGAAACATCCCTGCTACAGTCTTTCAGTATTAATTGCTGGTGAGCCCTATGATCCAAGTCCATGTTTTCTGACCTGCCTTAAAATATATCAGAAAGACGCCATGATGGTTGTCACGTTTGTCGAGTATTGGATGCTCATGTCTGTGGAAGAGGGGTGTATGCAGCCAGTGCTGTTGGATTGTGCCCTGTGATGTTTTTGGTTCTCAGAAACATAATAATCTTCCAGAGCAAGCAGTGACCTGAACTCTCTAGGTACCCACTCTGATTTCCATGTTAAGTTTTCTCAATGTCTAACTTGTTCAGCACATTTGGTAAAATAAGAAGCTTTTTTTTTGCTTTTTTACTTCTTTGTCCCCAAATCATCCGCAGATGTAGATAATTTATTTTTAAACACAGTGACACAGTAAACAGACACTATTCTGTAGAGATTGTATTATACATTTTTTTCCCACCACCATGCAATGCTGTCATCCAAAACGTGAAGGGGAGTAGAAGGAGGGATCTAAATCAAATGGAGTAAGGGGAGAATAAAGTACTCAACTCCCACCTCTCCCTAAATGTCGAGAGCACTGGTGGACACCAGGTACTCCCTCTCCAAGGATATGCAAGCTTGAACATAACCGTAGAAGAGGAACAGGCAGTCAGCAGAAACTAATATTGCATGTGATCAAGGATTTTGATCAACCAGCATCCTCAGATGAATATCTCTGTCCTGATATAAATTCACAGTCACAGAGATGTACAGCACACAGACCATTTGGTCCAACCCATCCATGCCAACCAGAATTTTACATTAATCTAATCCCATTTGTCAACAGTTGGCTCATATCCCTCGAAACCCTTCCTATTCACATACTCATCCAGATGTCTTTTAAATGTTGTAAATATCCCAGCCTCCACCGCCCCCTCTGGCAGCTCATTCCATACTCGCACCACCCTCTGCATGAACAGGTAGCCCCTTAGATACCTTTTAAATCTATCTCCTCTCAACCCTAAACCTATGCCCTCTAGTTTTGGACTTCCCTACCCTGGACTATTCACCTCATCCATGCTCCTCATGATTTTATAAACCTCTAAACAGTCACTCCTCAGCCTCCGAGGATCTAGGGAAAACAGCCCCAGCCGATTCAGCCACTCCCTATAGTTCAAATCCTTCAACCCTGGCAACATCCTTGTAAATCTTTTCTGAACCCTTTCAAGTTTCTCAACATCTTTCTTATATCAGGGAAACCAGAATTGAATGTAGTATTACAACAGTGGCCTAACCAATGTCCTGTGCAGCTGCACTATGATCTGACCAATAAAGGAAAGCATGCCAAATGCCTTCTTCACTACCCCATGACACCACTTTGAAGGAAGCATGAATATGCATCTTCAGGTCTCTTTGTTCAGCAACACTCCCCGGGACCTTATCATTAAGTGTATAGGTCCTGTCCTGATTTGCCTTTCCAAAATACAGCACCTCACATTTATCTAAATTACATTCCATCTGAAACTCCTCAGCCCATGTCCCATCTGATCAAGGTCCCATTGTACTCTCAGGCATCCTTTTTCACTATACACTACACCAACAATTTTGGTGTCATCTGCAAACTTACTACCATACCTCCTACATTCATATCTAAATTATTTATATAAATTTAAAAGCAGTGGACCCAGTATTAATTGTTGTGGCACACTGCTGTTCATAGGCCTTCAGTCTGAAAAGCAAGCCCCCAACATCACCCTCTGTTTCCTACCTTCAAGCCAATTTTGTATCCATATACCTAGTTCTCCCTGTATTCCATGTGATCTAATCTTGATAACTAGTCTACCATGTGGAACCTTGTCAAATACCTTACTGAAGTCCATATAGATGTCTACCACTGTGCCTTCATCAATCTTCCTCATCATTTCTTCAAAAAACTCAATCAAGTTAGTGAGACACGATTTCCCATGCATTATCCCTAATCAGTCCTTGTCTTTACATGTATAAATCCATGTAAATCCTGTTCCTCAGAAGTCCAGGGAGTTGAGCTGCAGTCAAATATGGTGAGCCTGACATGATTTGAACACGCAATCTTCTGGTCTGGAGTCAGATGCACTACCTTTGCATCACAAGCTGGCACCCACTGAGATGAGTTGGGCCATCAACACAACAATTATCAAAGAACAATTCCCCTCAATTGGCAACTGCCTTATGAGAAACCCATCACGCCACAATCCAAAAACATAATTGGTGGAACTAAATGTTACTGGGAATGAGATAGCAAACTGGGAATCTCACTGTAGCCCAAGTATAGTGGATAACTGCTACCTATCACTTTCAGCCAGTTCGATGCTGACCTTTACCTGGAAAAATTAAAGAGGGTTGGAAAGGGGGATCTTTATAGATCCCTTAAAGGCTTCCAAACTGCTACAGGTGACGAACACCATTTTCTCACTGAACTGGTTTCACTACATTTAGCCCTGTACTTGGACCATGCCTGGAAACACCCCACCAGCCAAAGTTCGGTGAATTGCCCAGGCCCACATGCCTCATTCCTGCCTCATTCTGATTTTCAATATTCCTGTTTTCATTCTGCATGTCCCAAGGATTATGTCTCAGTTACTTTTGCTTTCCTTGTTCACAGAAACCATCAAACCTCGATAGAAGGAGACATTATTGCTCAGAATTTTTGCTGATGAGCCTGAAGCAACTTGATAGGCATCTGTCAATGAGATTAGTCATGAGAGATCATTGCTTTGAAACGTTAGCTCTGTTTCTTTCTCTACCCTGATGCTGCCTGATCTACCTAGTATTTCTAAACTTGTCAGGTTTTTATTTTGGATTTCCAGTAAGTGTGGTATTTTGCACTTTTATGAGTAAAATTATGCTGTTCACAGTAACATTCTATTACATGAGAAGCAATAGTTTCATAATGTATTTAATTAGACCACACTTGATTTGCACCTTAATATAATTTTCATACATTTGTTCCACATCTCTTGCTACTCTAAGCTAACAGAAGAAAAACTCCTGATGAAGGGCCTTTGCCCAAAACGTTGATTCTCCTGTCCACGGATGCTGCTTGAACTGCTGTGTTTTTCCAGCACCACACTCTCGACTCTAATCTCCAACATCTGCATTCCCCATTTTTTTCCCAAAAGAAAAACTCCACCTATCTGAAACTTCAAAGCTAAAATTGGTTCCAATGCACACACTTTCAAAGTGAGAATTCCAAACTTCTACTTCCTTAACAAAAACATGCTTCCTGATTTGGATTACTTACAGTGTGGAAACAGGCCCTTCAGCCCAACAAGTCCACACCGACTCTCCGAAGAGCAACCCACCCAGACCCATTCCCCTACACCTAACACTATAGGCAATTTAGCATGGCCAATTCACCTAGCCTGCACATTTTGGGACTGTGGGAGGAAACCCACACAGACACGGGGAGAATGTGCAGGCTCCACACAGACAATTGCCTGAGGTGAGAATTGAACCCAGGTCTCTGGCACTGTGAGGCAGCAGTGCTAACCACTGTGCCACAGTGCCACCCATGATTGTCCAAACACTAATTTAAAGATCATTGGCACTTTATCTTTTAGCTCTTTTTTTAAAAAAAGGGAAGTAGACTGCCCCCTGTGTGGACTTTAGTTTTGCTAGAAAAGGCATACAAAATGGCCAAGATCAGCGGGAAACTAGAAGATTGCGAAAGCTTTAAAGGTCAACAGAAATCCATAAAAATAGCTATAAAGAAAAGTAAGATAGATTATGAGAATAAAGTAGCTCAGAATATAAAGACATTTAGCAAAGGTTTGTATCAATATATAAAAAAAAGAGTGGCTAAAGTTGTTCAGAGGATGAGAAGGGGGATTTAGTTATGGGAATATGATGAAATGGTTGAGGCATTGAATAGGTATATAGTGTCAGTCTTTACAGTGGAGGACACTAATAACATGTCAGTAATTGACCAAGAGACAAAGGTAAATTAGTACCTGGAAACAATCATCATCATGGTAGAGGTAGTGTTGGGCAATCTAATGGTGGTAAAGTTAAAAAGAATCTCCTCGCCCTGATGGAATGCATCCCAGGATAATAAAAGAGTTGGCAGGAGAAACAGCAAATGTACTTGTGGTAATTTTTCAAAATTCACTGGACTCTGGAGCATTTCCAGCAGATTGGAAAACAGCAAATGTGATTCTATGGAATTGTCTGCCCAGTGAAGTAGTTGAGGCTTCCTCAGTAAATGTTTTTAAAGTTAAGTTAGATAATTTTTTGAGCAGTAAAGTTATTAAGGGTTACTGTGAGAGGGTGGGTAAGTGGAGCTGAGGCCACGAAAAGATCAGCCATGATCTTATTGAATGGCGGAGCAGGCTCGAGGGACCAGATGGCCTACTCCTGCTCCTAATTCTTATGCTCTTATGCCTGTATTTGCATCTTCAACCTTCTTTATTAGTAAGTAGAGGAACATTTAGAAATCTTGTTTACCATGAAAGAACTTTTGCACTGAAGTGACTTAACTCTAAATTTGATGATTATAGACAGGACTTTCATGGAGTTGTAAACACTCCAGAGCCATTATAAAAGATTGAGAAAGACTGGGTTCAAGGATTCCTGCCTCCCCTACTAGGCTCACAATTAGCACATCATATAAAGTTCCTTAGCATGCAATTGCAACAGATCTATTTGAAATATGTACAATTATTTTAACCCAATTGTATATTTACCGGTTGTTGGTGATATCAGTGATTGTGGAACTATATTGCATCCCCTGGGTCAAGGTAGGCAGTCCATAGTGATGCAATTATGAAGGGTGAGGATTGGGGTAGGGGTAGGGAATGGGTGTAAGCAATGGATATTCCAGGGGCAGGAACTTAGACATGGGCATATTCATAGCCACTGTGAGATCCCTATGTGGGTGATGGAGCTGTCCTCAAGAAAGCCTCCTTTCAGTTGTCTGCTGAGAGGTTGGCAAGTCTTAATTGAAAAATCCCCACATAATGGCCATAGTAATGCTATTTTGGTAATCACGGCATCATTTAAGGCATTTTGCAATCATCCACAGGTAAAATCGTCTAAATATTAATGGACAGGTTAAAAATTGGAGACAGTCTTCATTTGAATGAATGTGATCTCACCTTCGGATTATTAAAACAAACCTTGAAAGCAGCACCACAAATTTTGTTCCCATATCTGAGCTTCTGAATAATTAAATTAAATGATATTTGAATACTTTGTGACTCCATCAATTTACTTGTATTTTACCTAAATGGAAGTAAATTGATAGAGACTCAAATTCTTTGAATATCATTTGCTGCACCAAATTTAACAACTTTTAAATTTTTGACAAATAGTATCCTGAAGCCTGATGCAAAAATCTAGATATAGGATCACATTATAGATGTAATCCATAAATATTAGATGTATCTGGTCTAGGCTCACTACCTTGCCTGAGGCTCTATCTAATTTAATTTAAAAAAAACATTAAGAGCCCCTTATATGCCAAAACAGCTGAGAAATGAGAAATATTCAATGTGAATTGAGAAATAACTAACAGCCTTGTAGTAAAGAAGGTGCCATAGAGTATTAGCCATAATATGTTGAAGTTTGAGTTTGATAATAATGAATTTGAAAGTGATTTAGTTAAGTCGTATACTAGGGATTTAAATTTATATAAAACAAACTATAGATGCAGCCAAAGGGCTGAGCTGGCTTAGATAGATTGG
Source organism: Chiloscyllium plagiosum (assembly GCF_004010195.1). Classification (NCBI taxonomy): domain Eukaryota; kingdom Metazoa; phylum Chordata; class Chondrichthyes; order Orectolobiformes; family Hemiscylliidae; genus Chiloscyllium; species Chiloscyllium plagiosum. Next base: position 30,237,500 of record NC_057721.1, read on the forward strand.
GAATCCATGTGAAAAATAGAATGGTAGATAAGTAATGCCAACAATTAAAGAATTAATGCATAATTTACAACAAACATACATAATATTGGGGAATTTGAAGCTAACAGATAAGATGACACAACTGTTGCTAACAAGAGAAATTAGTATTGGTTGAAAGTAGATACAAATTGAAAGGGAGTGACTTATAATATTACCAAAAAGAATGGTTGGCCAGAGGATTGAGACAATATTAGAATTCAGCAAAAGAAGATCAAGAAATCAGTAAGATTAAGAAAGAAAAAAATGAGTTGGAACATATGATTAAGTGTTTCTGGTGGTGTATAATAAGGAAGAAATTAGTGAAAGTAAATGTGGACATGTTGTAGGGGGGGGGGGGAGGGGGGGGTGGGTTGGTGAGGGGGGGTGGAATCGTGTAAATTTCTAATTGAAAATAAGAAGGTTCCTGAAAGCTTAACTAAACACCTTCTATATGCATTCAATATGAATAATGCAAAAACAAAATTTGAAAATAATGGAAACCACGGATCAAGAATGTATTAGGAACTTGCACAGATAGTAGGAGCATTAGTTGTGAGCTTCCAGAATTCCTTAGATTCATAAGGAATTCCTAAGGATTGGAAGCAAATGTATCCTTATACTTTATGAAGAGAGAAAGAGAAAAAAAGTGCAGTACTATAGGCCAGTTACCCAACAATTGCCATTGGAAATACGTTAAAACATTTCATTAAGAATTCAATAGCAGGGCATTCAGAAAATCATAATATGATTAAACAGTATCAATATACATTTTGAAAAAAGAAATTGAACAGAATCTTCCTTGACCCTGACTAATATGCATTATCATGAGAAATTTGGATAAAAATCGAATGAGATGCTGAAAGAGGATCTCCTTACCTTCAAGGCCATAAGGCCACTTTTTAAAAGAAACTCCCAGATGTTGAGATGAGATTCTTGCCACTAGCACTGAGAGGCTGGTTGATGGGGGAAAAGAAATAAACAAAACATTTTTTTTTTCAATAATGAGAGATTGGGAAATGTTTTCAGTCAGAGGAACCTTAGTGTCCTCAGACATGAATCATAGCAAATTAACATACGGGCACAGTAAGAAATTAGGGGAACAAATTATTCACTGACTTTTGTTTTGACGACATTGGAGTATAAGTCTAAATACATTTTATCATAATTATAAATGAAATTGGAGTGGCCACCCAAGAGTAGTAAGTGCAGCTTTGGTTTCCAGTCCCAAGAAACAGTATATTTATCAGAGAGGAAATGCAACTAACATTCTGAAGAAGGGTTATGCCTGAAACATCAATTCTCTTGCTCCTCGGATGCTGCCTGACCTGCTGTGCTTTTCCCAGCACCATACTTTATCAACTCATATAACAAATGTTGACCAGATTGATTCCTGGGATGAGGGGAATTTCGCTGTAAGATGATATTGAGTAGAATATCCTGGAATTTTAGATAGATGAGATGACTTAATTGAAGCAAAAGGATTCCTTAAGGGGTTTGAAAGTAAAGATGCTGAGGAAATTGTTTCCTTTGTTGATGAATCTAGATCAGAGAATAAGGAATAAGTCCTTTAGGACTGAGATTTAAATAAACTTCACTCAGGGGGCTGTCAATTTTTCATTCTTGACCACAGTTGTTGAGTTTAGGGTGGAGGCTGACGGACTTTTTTGTGCATACAGGGAATCAAAGGATATAGGAAGCAAGAAAGTGGGTTTGAAGTAAAGTGACAGCCATAACCTTAATGACTCAGACCAGTCTTGAAAAGCCAGATAGCCTAATTTTGGTCCTACTTCTTTTGTACTTAAGTTCTTATAACTTTATTAACCAACTTGCACAAGTTACTCTGAATCATTCAGTCATTTCTTACAATGAAATAAAATTAAATTATTCAACACTTTGAATTAAGCAACTAAATAACTGAGTTAAATGGGAATTTAAGGTTCAAATGTTCAGATAATTTGAATTAAATTATTCAGAATTAAAAATTAAAATGCTAGTTCATTGACGTATTCCAAGTAATTTCAATATGTTTTTTTACAAATGTGCTCCCAAATTCTAATTCTAAACTGGCTGTAGAGAGCACTTTAAAAGAAAGCAATGTGAAATAGCTGCTAAAATTTCAGATTTAGGTATAGCTGATGTTCATGTGGTGAGACAGAAACTGTGCACATTAAACTGGGCAAATTGGTTAACAAGTGAAATATCTGAAGGTCATCAGGATGTGTTAAAAAATAAATAATGTGAATGGTTCAGTGTCAGTCCAACAAGTTCAACCACTTTCATTTGAGTTGCCTTTGGAAACCTCTGAAGATAAGAGGTTAGTTACTGATGTTCTCAGCCAAGTTGTCAAGATTCCACATTACTTTCATACAGCCACAACCGAGTCAGGCTGGTCATGCAGCCAGAATGCAAGGCCTTGCCATATCAACACAAACCTTCTCAGGAGAGCTTCAATTTGGCTTTATTTAGGAGTTTTGATATCAACTTTGAGTCATTTGAGAATGTCATTCAGAATCATTCCCCTGTTGCTGACAAATAAAACAAATAGTACAGGTTTCTTTGAATGCAAGTGCATATCTGAGGAGAAAAAAAACGTCCCAAACCTGTAATATTTCCAAAACTCAATCATTTCTGGGAAGCGAGATGATGTAATTTGAAATGATTTATTTTAGAGTTTGGAAGTTGTACTAGTGGCCTGTGAGCTTGGATTGTGTCTCAAAAAGAGTTTAATGATTAATTTGTTAATATTTTGTAATTATAATGATTTATTTTAAAACACTATGAGAGAAAGAGACTTCCTCAAAGGTAATGGGGTTGTGTTTTCAATGGATGAGTTTTACAGATAAATCGAGTAAACAGACGTACATTAGCATTCAGTGAGAAGGATCCAACATTTCCTATGGCTTGGGAAAATAGCCATAGCTTGAAGAAACTCTATTTATTTCAGATTGCAGAAGTCTTGTTTGAAATTGGATGTTGTAAAGACCATCTCATTTATATTTTCTGTATTTTTGATTGTGGATTGCGATGGAAAAAATAAGTACTGTGGAAAAAATGATGGCACTTTTTAAAAGCAATTTAACTTGATAGTCATTGAAAGTGCTTTTTAAACTGTTGTTTGTTCAAGCAGTAGGGAAGCAGAGTTGCACATGAGTTGTAGTCAAAGAAAGGTGTGTAAAAATTTATTGCCTCAATCAAGAATCATTATTCCCCACTGACAAAGATATTCTGAAATAACTATACAATTAGCTCCCAGATGGCTGAACATCTTGACGGTGTGAATGTCTGGGCAGGAGCTATTAGATATCTGGAAAGGAAAGAACTGGCCCCTTTACCACATCCTAAAGAAAAACCTCAAGCCTGAAGGAAACCAATTCATTTCCCTTCATCAGTTGCTGTAGGTTTTGACTCTTGACCAATAAGTCGGAGATGTCACAAAGTGTAAACCAGGACAATTCGGGCATGCTTTATTTCTGATTCCTGATGGAGGGCTTATGCCCGAAATGCAGATTCTCCTGCTTCTCAGATGCTGCCGGACCTGCTGTGCTTTTCCAGCACCGCATTCTCGACAAAGTGTGAACCAGTCCTCTTGTGCCTCCAACAACAAGGGGGGTAGGAAGATCACGAGGTGCAGGACCTGATAAGGTAATCAAAGCAAACTCTATAGACAGACTATTGAGACTATTGAATACTTTCCAGGATACTTTCTTTTTATATTTGTCTGTGTCTGTCTGTGTATAGTTGTTTGTAGAGTGGGTTTCATGGCGTGTTTGTGGGGGGAGAGGTGGGACGGAGCAGGGAGGTTAGAGTTTTTGTTGATTTGCATGTGGTTCATATGTGTGTTTGTAATAAATAGTAATTCTTGATAAGTACAGAAAACTGGCTCCATTCTTTTGGGTCTTAAAAGACCAGTAAATTGGTAAATTTTGCATACTTCAGCAAAATCTTTAACTTTTGTGATGGCTCCAGGAATAGTGGAGTTTGATTTCTAGTGTGTTATCTGAGTGATGTGCAACAATATAAAAGACAGCTGTTCCTGAAGAAAGGGGATAGTTTATAACTCCTTAAGAAGTAGGTTACCTCAGTGTAATAAGCTTATTTTTAAAGTTCCAGATCAGAAGTGTTTGGTTAAAATTACAGAGGGGGATTATTGAAGATGATAAAGTTTCAGCTCAGTTGAATAAAGATTCAAGGAAGCTGCAATAGATTCTCAAACAGAATTAAAATGAGATTATTGGGATTTTATTTTGTTGTGTTTTTTGAAATCATTAAATTTAAATTGTAAATAAACAATTTAGTTCATTCTCTTTATTTTCTAAAATTCTTCTGTGTAATAAACACCAGTTTAATAGATAAAAGCAATGTGCAACACTGCTGCATATGTTTCAATAAAAGACTATCTTGTGAAAGCCAAACAAAACCATCATGTCAGATTTCAGTATGATCTCTGTCTTGTCTGATAATAACAATAACTGGGAAAAAAACATCTATCATTTCTTGAGATCATCACATTTTACGGTTTGCATGACAATTCTTTTAAAGATGCATAAGACAAATATTCTGGCAATACATCTTTTCTAGCATGCAATTTGTATTCAAATCTATAATAGCATTTATAAATTCAACGATGGCACAGGTTCTGATTGCCAATTTATCGATTTTCAATACAGCAAAGGTAGGAAAAAACGCAACATTTAACAATCTGATTGATAACATTAGTTCTGTATTTGTTTTCATGAAAACCCAGTTGGTGCCACATATACTCATATTGCTTTTGTCATGATTTGGAGATGCTGGTGTTGGACTGGGGTGTACAAAGTTAAAACTCACACTACACCAGGTTATAGTCCAACAGGTTTAATTGGAAGCACACTAGCTTGAGCACCGCTCCTTCATCAGACTTTTGTCATGGTTGAGTACACCAGTGGTCAAAGGGGTTTAAAGTCTCACAGGAGTCCAGCAGTCTGTGCCCCATGTGGAAATGGATATTGTGGTATTGAAGAATCAAACAGACATCTATTACAACAAACTTAGGTACAAAATTGAAATTGGTTCATTACAGAAGTATCTGATCGATGAGTAAGCTATAATATTTCAGTGGAGGAGCATAGTTCTAATAGAGAGTCATGCTTCAAGAGATCCAATGTAATGTGAGATGTCTATACTGTCAGCTTAGATACTATGATGCAGTCATGGTATCATGAGCATGCCTCCTAAAGGGATATTATAACAAAACAGCAAGTATGGACTTGTCAGGGACTAACTGTGCAGGGTAACAGACAGCATTAATCAAGGTAATGTGACTGATGTGGTATATGTAAACATATAAAAGATATTTTATAATGTGCCCCATAATAATCTTTCCCCCAAATTGAAGTTGCTGGGATAAAAGTGAAAGTGGCAGCACATAGTTGAATTTGGCTCTGTGTCAGGAAACAGAGTAATGGTGGTCAATTCTTTCTCAGGCTGACACAAATGATTGGAAATATAAACATCTGCCAGGAAGGAGAAGGTTCTGGCACTCCAAACCTCTGATGGAAGAAAAAGATAATATCAAGGGTATATATCATGCCAATTGCTCATATTCTATTGATCACTTATGGCATTGTAGAAGGGGAGCCAAAATAACTGTTAACTTCAGATTCTACAAGTTTGAAAGATACAGGAGTGTGCTTATGTAGTTCATCAATGTGGAGGTGCCAGTGTTGGACTGGGATGGATAAAGTTAAAAATCACACAACACCAGGTTATAGTCCAACAGGTTTATTTGGAAGTAAAAACTTTCAGAGCACTGCTCCTTTGTCAGTGGGGCAGGATCATAGGACACCAAATTTATAGTAAAACATCCAAGTGTCATACGAGTGATGTAATGCAAACCTAGATTGCTGTTAAGTTTTTTATCACTTAGAATGGGAATGCAGGTTTTGATTCACTAATATGTAAATGCCAGCACTTTCTTCAAGTCACATTCCTGAGAGATAACTTAAGGTTTTATTTAAAAAAAGTAACATCTCAGCTCAGACAATGCATTAAAGGTATGAGGTTAGAGTCTGTATTCCAACATTGAGTTGGACTGGTTCTATCTCCAAAGTAGGAATTTATCAAATGCTACATGGACTGACTGCCTACAGATTCTATGCTTTTGGAACAAATAGAATGCACCTGCAAATACAAATTCACCCGATAGACTTACATGTGTTTGTGCATACCATGTGAGGGGAAAAGAGAGGTGTGTGTGTGTGTCTGAGAGAGGGTCTGCTTGAGTGTGTGAGTGTAGTCATGTGAAAGAGTGTATGTGCTTGTGTGTGTGTGACAGTGTTTGGTGTAGTGAGGTCACCTGTAGTGTGACATGAACCCAAGTTCCCGGTTGAGGCTATCCTCATGTGTACCGAACTTGGCTGTCTGCCTCTGCTTGGCCACGCTACATTGCTGCATATCTCGAAGTCCACCTTGGAAGGCTGTCACCCAAAGATCTGAGGCGGAATATTCCTGACCGCTGAAGTGTTCCCCAACTGGGAACACCCCTGTCCGGCGATTGTTGCATAGTTTCCATTTATCCGTTGATGTAGTGTCTGCTTTGTCTCACCAATATGTCACGCCTCGGACGTCGTTGCCTGCAGCATATGAGGTAGACAATGTCAGCCGAGTCACAATTGTACTTGCCACGTACAGGGTGGGTGGTGTCCCCATGTGTAATGGTGATATCCATGTTGACACTTTAACATGTCTTGCAGAGGTTGCCATGACAGGGTTTGACAGTGTTGTGGTAGATGTTGTCCTGAAGATTGGGCAGTTTGCTGCAAACAAGGTTTAGCAGTTGTTTGAAGGTGAGAAATGGAGGCACCGGGAAAATCTTGGTGAGGTGCTCATCCTCATTAATAACGTGTTGTAGGCTGCGAAGAACATGGTGTAGTTTTTTGCTGCTCTTGGGAAGTACTGGACAATGAAGAGCACCCTACTGGTCATATTCTGTTTCTGTCTCCTGAGGAGGTCATTACGTTTTCTTGCTGTGGCACATCGGAACTGGCAATTGATGAGTCGAGCATCATACCCTGTTCTTACGATGGCATCCTTCAGTATCTTCCATCACATGCCTCTTCATCTGAACAAATCCTCTAAATGTTTTGGGATTGTCTGTTGTGGATGGCTATTTAATATGCTTGCTCAAGAAGTGCAGCATCGTGAGGTTATCGGTGGGCTTGCGGTAGAGTGTGGTACTTGATGGAGATGCATGTGTCCAAGACTGAGACTGATTCTAAAACGTAGTCCATGGTAAGTTTGGTGGTGGGATGAAACGTTTTGATATCACGGTGCAGTGGTTTCAGTGAATCCTTGCTCTGTGTCCAGAGGAAGAAAATGTCATCAATATATCTGGTGTATAGTGTTGGTTGGAGGTCCTGTGCAGCAAAGATGTTTTGTTTAAACTTGTGCATGAAAATGTTGGCATATTGGGGTGCTAGGGGAAAGTGAGGACTGCAGATGCTGGAGATCAGAGCTGAAAATGTGTTACTGGAAAAGCACAGCAGGTCAGGCAGCATCCAAGGAGCAGGAGAATCGACGTTTCGGCCATGAGCCCTTCTTTAGGAAGGGGTGCTAGTTTGATCCCCATGGCTGTTCTGTGTGTCTGGATGGAGAGCTTATTGTCAAAGGTGAAGATGATGTGGTCGAAGATGAAGTGGATGAGTTGTAGGATGGTACCCGGAGATTGGCAGTTGTTAGTATTGAGTACTGAGGCTGTTGCAGTGATACTGTCATCATGGGGGATGCTGGTGTAGCGTGCTGAAACGTTCATTGTGACAAGGAATGTTCTTGGTTCAACTGGTCAGTGGGTGCAGCATTTCAGTAAGAAATTCATAGTGTCGGGGCGGAAGCAGGGGTTCCCTAAACAATGGGTTTCAAGATGCCCTTGACATAGCCAGAGAGGTTCTCACACATGGTCCCATTGCTTGACATGATGGGATGTCCAGGTGTGTTGACTTTGTGTATCTTTGTAAGGCTATAGACGTCCCCTATGTGACAAGTACGTGGGATGAGAGTGCGTAGGGAACTCTGAAGCACTGGATCAAAAGTCTTGATCAATCTGTTTAGTTCACGGGTGTCTTTCGGTCGGATCGGACAGTAGTTGCCTGTAGTGTTGCTGGTTATTCGGTTGTCGGTACACTTCCTTGCAGTAGTCCATTCTATTCTAAATGATGATGGCTCCTCCTTTGTCTGCTGTTTTGAAGATTGACATAATAATGAATTGAAACCTGCAACCCATTCTAAGTGATTAAGACTTAACAGCAATCTAGGTTTGTTCAATACATTGCATCAGTTGTATGACACATTGATCTTTTATTATAATTTTTGCATCCTATGATCCTGCCCCACGAGCTACCTGATGAACAAGCAATACTTCTAAATGAGCCTGTTGGACTATAACTTGGTGTTGTGTGATTTTTAATGTAATTCATTAAGGATAGCAATAAAAAAATGCCAAATATGATGCAAATTTCCATGATTACAGCTAACTACATTCAGAATGGGTTGTTCTTTGGAGTGGTTGGACGTATTTATAGTGGAGGAATTATTCTAGTAGAAGTTGAAGAATGAAAATTGTGGTCCAAGATTGACCTAATTTCAGCACTTTGGCAGACTGTGTTGTCACTCCATCCCAGAGTAGTAGGGGGGAAAATGGAAATATTTCACATTTGATGCTTTGTTAAAAATCTCACAAAACAGTTCTCAACCTGAAGGGATGAGATTCTATACTTGCAACTGTTTACTTCATGGGCAAATATGTTTGATCAGCAATCATTAGCAATTCATTTGTTGAAATGGCCATTGTTCTGCTAATTGCTAAATTTGATTTTTTTGTGACATGTTTAACAAGCAATGAATGTATAAGTGCTTTATCAGAAGTTGTGGAGATGAAAGATGTGTTGATTTTTGGCAAAGCAAATTGTGGAATGGCATGAATAGGCAAGAATTTGCAGCGATATGCAGTTCTCTGGGTATCTATTCCTTGTAACACATTGCTCGCTCATTTGTGCATTAATAACTTTGTGTATAGTTCAGTTGATATTTTTTTCCCAAGCAAACTCTGGTCCATTATATTTTTGAAGGTTCATATAACAAGTGTTGCAACAAAAATATATTTAGTGAACTGTAATATTGTTCTCACTCTATCATTAAGGCACACATTGACAAAGCTTCATTAAATAACACAATATAAATTTTACCTTTAATTAAGCTAATGAAATTTATTCCCATTTTTCATGATTATTTGATAAAAGCTACTAAGCAGAAAGTTGAAAAAGCTGAAAATAAATTGCCAACAGTACAGCTGACTGAACAATGCTGATACATCCTGAAAAGTTACGTACACTGCACATGTTCAGACTGCACAAACAACTCTGAGCAAAATACCAAGTGTGAGCCTTCAAGTTCAGTGACTGAGACTTTGTCTCAAAAGCATTAATGAATCCAAAATTAAGAGACTGAAAAGAAAATTAATAAGCTAGGTTTTATCCTCTTGTTGTAATTCTTTAAATAAAGGCATGAGCTTAATTTAAGATATTTAAAACCTTTGTTACAAAGGAAAAAAATAAAATGGGTGCATAATATTCATTTAAAAAATGCTGTGTGGGTAATAGGAGCCCAATGGCCAGAATAATACTCTCAACTACTCCCGAACCTTGAGTATTACCCTGGTTCTTTCCATTCAAATACTCATTCAACTCAGATGCATTAAAAATGAGAAGCTATTCAAGTACATGAGAGAAAAAGAAATGGAAAGTTTCAACAATAGATTTAAATGAAGAAAGGGAGGAGGATTCTCTGTTGGAGCATAAATCTCAGCACAGACTGTTTGGATCAAATGGCCTTTCTCTTTCCTGTAAAGCCTTGGTATTTCCATTCAATCCTGTCTCACGTCTTTTCTATTGCTATTGCTCTCCTGATTAACTTAAAACCTTCATTCACTGTCACCCAATCGCATTTGTTCATCCTCCCACAAGCGCACACAGGCTTTTCATTTAATTTTCCCTTAATCTCTTTTCCTGTCTTTTCCCCCTCAAAGGTTTCTTGCTCACTTCACAAATTCAGAAGAAACAGTAAGGAACAATGCACACCTTGACACCATCCTGCCCCCCCTTGGTGCAGGAACTCCCCACATATGTTCGGGACACCACCCACAGTCTCCACCTCCTCTCTGACTTTCGTTTTCCTGCCCCCATTGCCTCATATTCACCATGGACATCCAATCCCTGCACACATCCATCCACTATGATGAAGGTCTCCAATCCCTCCATTTCTTTCTTTCCCACTGACCCAACCAGTACCCTTCCAGTGACACACTCATTTGATTGGCTGAACTGGTCCTCACCACCAACAATTTTTCCTTCGAATCATCTCACTTCCTCCAGATCAAAAGGGTAGCATGGACACCCGCATGGGCCCCAGCTATGGCTCCTCTTCATTAGGTACGTGCAATAGTCCATCTTCCATAGCTACACTGGCATCATTCCCCATCTTTTCCCCTGCGACATCGATGACTGTATTGGTGCCACCTCGTGCTCCCACAAGGAGATTGAACAGTTCATCAACTTCACTAACACCTCAAAGTTTGGGAGAAGATTTGTAGCTCGGGTGCTCGTTGTTGTGGTTCTGTTCGCCGAGCTGGGAATTTGTGTTGCAGACCTTTCGTCCCCTGTCTAGGTGACATCCTCAGTGCTTGGGAGCCTCCTGTGAAGCGCTTCTGTGATGTTTCCTCCGGCATTTATAGTGATTTGTATCTGCTGCTTCCGGTTGTCAGTTCCAGCTGTCTGTTGCAGTGGCCGGTATATTGGGTCCAGGTCGATGTGCTTATTGATTGAATCTGTGGATGAATGCCATGCCTCTAGGAATTCCCTGGCTGTTCTCTGTTTGGCTTGTCCTATAATAGTAACTAACACCTTCCACCCTGACCTCAAGTTCACCCAGATTATCTCAGACACTTCCCTCCCCTTCCTGGACCTCTCTATCTCCATTTCCGGCAACTGACTCATCACAGATATCTACTTCAAACCCACCAACTTCCACAGCTACCTGGACTACACCTCCTCCCACCGTGCCTCCTGTAAAAATGCTATCCCTTATTCCCAATCCACAACACAGAGGGATCAGAGGCTGACTGACCACCATGATGTTTGTTATTGTTATTCTAACTGCGCATGTTTTCTTTTTGTAAAGTGTAGTTGCCAAATTGTTAAAAGTATGTAAGCTAGGATAAGAATTGTGTGATTCTCTTCGAAAGGTCTCAGTAAAATCAAAAGGGGGGAACTGTAAGATATTGTGTTCTGAGATACTGTGTTATAGGTAATTTTTATTAACTCACTCACCAGCTTGCTATATTCATTAATACTGGGTTCCTGTTCATTATTCATAACCCATTACTAACCTGTTATTTACTATAACACAGTTCCATTCATTCATAAAACTGCAATTCTGTAGTACGTTTTACTATCCAAATTTAAAATAACCCTTTCTAATCAAAACAACCCTTTCAAACCTATTACTACATTTTACACCTTATCAGCCCTTGCTGCAAGCAAGTGTAGCATACAGAACAATACCGTCGCCATCAAGTCTTCATGAAACATTATAATATTAATCAGCCCTTACCAACCATCTCCTGGGGAGAAAGTGAGGACTGCAGATGCTGGAGATCAGAGTCAGGAGTGTAGTGCTAGAAAAACACAGCAGGCCAGGCAGCATCCAAGGAGCAGGAGACTCAAAGACACTGGCATAAGCCCTCCATCAGGAACGGCCTTTCCGAAATTTCATTTCTCATATTCCTCGGATGCTGCCTGACCTGCTGTGCTTTTCCAGCACCACACTCTCGAGAACCATCTCCTGGACCTGAATAGATTCCCTGGTTAGTATGTACCTGTTAAATACCTTTTAACTGGGCCATTATCCCTTAAAGAACAGCACTTCCATGAGATTGCATGAATGAATGAAATGCACTCCAGCAAATAGTAAACAAATCTCACAACCCAGTTGCAGTAATCAGTTTAAGATCCTTTATTCTTTCATTAAGTACAGGTCCAATGTTTAACTTAATTAGAGCATTTAGGCCTGGTACTTTTACTAACATTTACTAACTTAAAAGACAAAAGGACTAACACCTCTTAATTATGCAAGCAGACCAGACAGACACTCTTAATCCGACCAGAAGTAGCAGCCAGCACTCCCAGGACAGAAGCCCTTCAAACCTTTGTGTACTATTGTTAAAAAACATAACACCATAGTAATGGAATTTTAATATTTGTAAGAACTGTTTTGAAAGGGGGTGTTGTAAGATCTGTATTTCAGGATTCTATTGACACCTCGACCTTATGCTGTGATTGCTAAATAAAAGAGGCTACTTTCACTACTCATTGATTCCAGTCATTATTTGAACATGATCCCACTCATGTATTGAGGTATGAGGAATGCATTGGATAGAATAAACTAGCCATGAGTACTTAAATGGTGGAGAAATAATGGCAGACATTTAAAGAATATATGGATGAATTTCAGCAATTGTACACCTCTGTCTGGCATAAAAGTAAAACAGGGAAAGTGGCTCAACCATGACTAACAAGGGAAATCAGGAACAGTGTTAAAAGCAAAGTTGAGGCATATAGATTGGCCAGAAGAACCAGCACACCCAAGGACTGAGAGAAATTAAAAATTCAACACAGGAGGACAAAGGGTTTAATTCACAAAAGGAAAATAGAACATGGAAGTAACCTTGTGGAAAATATAAAACCTGACTGCAAAAGCTTCTACAGATATGTAAAGAGAGAAAGACTGGTGAAGAGAAAAAGACTGGTGAAGATAAATATAGGTCCCTTATGGTTAGAATCAGGTGAATTCATAATAGACAGCAAAGAGATGACAGACCAATTGAACAAATACTTCGGATCTTCACCGAGGAAGACACAAATAATCTTCAGGAAATACTAGGCAACAGATGGTTCAGCATGAAGGAGGAACTGAAGGAAATCTTTCTTAATTAGGAAATGGCATTGGGGAAATTGATGTGATTAAAATCTGATAGGTCCTCAGGGCCTGATTTGAGAGTGTGGTGCTGGAAAAGCACAGCAGGTCAGGCAGCATCTGAAGAGCAGGAGAGTCAACGTTTCGGGCAAGAACCCTCTCGACTCTCAACTCTGATCTCCAGCACCTGCAGTCCTCACTTTCTCCCCAGCATCCCTGAGTACTTAAGGAACTGGCCTGAAAAATAGCAGATTGCATCAGTGATCATTTTCCAGCATTCTATAGACTCTGAAAGATTAGATTAGATTACTTACAGTGTGGAAACAGACCCTTCGGCCCAACAAGTCCACACCGACCCGCCAAAGCGCAACCCACCCAGATCCATTCCCCTACATTTACCCCTTCACCCAACACTACAGGCAATTTTAGCAGGCCAATTCACCTAACCTGCACATTTTTGGATTGTGGGAGGAAACCGGAGCACCCAGAGGAAACCCACACAGGAGAGAATGTGCAAACTCCACACAGTCAGTCGCCTGAGGTCGGAATTGAACTCAGGTCTCTGGTGCTGTGAGGCAGCAGTGCTAACCACTGTGCCACCGTGTCACCCACAAAAGAGTACTGGAAGGTAACTAATGTAATCCCATTCTTTAAAAAAAGGAGGGAGAGAGAACATGGGGAATTATAGGCCAGTTAGTCTGATATCAGTGGAGGAAATGATGGAGTCAATCATTAAAGATGTAATAACTGAGCATTTGGAAAGTGGTGACAGAATCTGTGATGGTCAGCATGGATTCACTAAAGGGAAATCATGCTTGACAAATCTGGAATATTTTGAGAATGTGACCATTAGAGTGAATCTGTAGATGTTGTACATCTGGACTTGAGGGGAGATCTCATAGAAACATATGAAATCCTGTTGAAACACTACAGGCTAGATGCAGGAAGAATGTTCTCAATGTTGGGAAAGTCACACCCTAAGAATAAGGGTGTTGATGGCAGTCATGATTTGGAGGTGCTGGAGTTGGACTGGGGTGGTTGTTGGACCTGTTGGACTATAACCTGGTGTTGTGTGATTTTGTTTTTTTTTTTACTAAGAATAAGGAGTAAGCCACTCAGGAAAAAGATGAAGAATTTCTTCACTCAGAGAGTTGTAAAAGTGTGGAATTCTTTCTTTCACAGGAAGCTGTTGGGGCCAGTTCATTAGATATATTCAAGTGGGAGTTGAACATGGCCCTTGCAGCTAAAGGCATCAAAGGGTATGGGGAGAGGGTGGGAATGGGATACTGAGATTGCACAATCAGCCATGATCGTAATGAATGGTGCTGCAGTCTTGAAGGGACGATGGCCTACTCCTACATTTATTTTCTATGTTTCTATATAAATACAAATGGTTACAAGAGCATGTCAGAAGTTTGCAAACCTGTAGTCAGTAATTCACCTCCTGACTCCCTTAGGTCTGTTCATTACCTGCAATTTATAAGTTAGGAATATTTTTGAAAACTGCCACTTGCATGGATGAGTGTAGCTTCAAGGACACTCAAGCTTGACACCAACCAGGAGAAAGCTGTCTGCTTGATCAGCATCTCATCCTACATCTTCAACATTCACCCCCTCCACCACTTACACATATTGACAGCAATGTGTACCATCAACAAAATGCACTGTCGTAGATCAGCAATGTTCCTCTGACTGCACCTTACAAACCAACAGCCGCGACCATCTTGAAGGCCAGGGCAGCAGCTGCCTGTGAACACAGCAACTTGTAAGTTCCTCTTCAAACCACACATTTATTCACTTGGAACTTGTAACATTGGTCCTTTCCCATTGCTGGGTCAAAATCCTAGAATTCCCTTTCTAACAGTGCTGTCCCCAAGGACTGCTACGGTGCAAAAAGGCCATCACTTTCTCCAGGGCAATTAGAGATGCATGATGCCAATGGACTGGAAAGCAATGTTGGTCCCATGAATAAGTCTAAAAATATATATTGACCAGGCTTTGATCAATGTCAATATTTTTAATACCATAAAATCCGTAATCAATACTTACATTTTATTTTATTTCATTTCATTGTGGCTCCTGATGTATGTACATGGTTAATAATAGATAGGTTTGTATGAAAGGTTCAGATACAAATTGTGGTGGGTTTTGGCATTGACCTGACATTGGAACTAAAAGGGACCATGTAAATGAATGGGGGAACCATGCAGTAGAAGCAGTTACATATTGACAAGGCTCTCAGTTACAAGGATGTCAAGTATAACGTTGGATCCTAACCAATATACGTTAATTATCCGAATCATTTTCCCTTTAATTTTTCAAAATGATAACTGAGAATAGTGTCTAAACTGGAAATCACAACGTTAAAAACTCAAAGTTGTAGCTCAAAAGAATGAAAAACCTTTTCAAATGTCATATCTTTTTAAAATCATCATAGTTTTGGTTTGTTGGTTAAATCTTTTTGTGCTTTTAAAATATTTATTTTTACTTATAACCACTATATTTGTCAGACCTGGTACGTTTTATAAATGTGTTTCTGCACACAAAGAATAAAGAATAAAGAGAAAATGATATTATAAAGAAAATTCCAGATAACCCAGGGTGTTTGTTTTGCTTTATTGAGATCATTTCTGCTTTAGAAAAGAAATGAGCAAACGTTTGATTGTGTTTTAAAGAATAGATGTCTTTCAAAGCCAACATGCAATGTCAAAGTATAGATACCATCTTCCCATAACCATTAGATACTAAATTAGAACATTTTTCAATGCTGACATTTACTTTTTAAAATGTAAATTGTTAGTCATGTTTAAAAAAAAACCTGGAAGGAAACTATACATTTTCTATTTGGAAATTACTCAGCACACAACTTTGAAGATTGAGATCCTGGCCAGAAACGTTTTGAATTGATTTTGGAACAATACATTACAAATACACCTACAAAGCTAACAATGACATTTTTCCCCAATAACTACATGGAACACATTTATTGAAATATATTGTGGAATGGATTAATTACAAAGTGTTTACTATTCCATTCTGAAATCTGTTGATCTCCTTACTGCATTTGGGAGATGGTGGCAAGGTGCTATTGTCGAGTGATCCAGTCACCCAGACTAATGCTCTGGGAATGTAGGTTCAAATCTACTGTGCAACTGGGGAGATCTAAGTTTAATGAATAAACCTAGAATATAAAGCTGATCTCAGTAATGATGACCATGCCAATAATCATCAATTTCTATTTTAAAAAATTCTTCTTCACTTAAAGGTAAAATATGGAGGATGCTGTGAATACAATATTAAATCAGAAAGTGCTAGAGATACTTGGCAGGTCTGGCAACATCTGTGGAGAGAGAAACAGTTAATATTTCCGATATGTCACCTCTTCAGAACTGGGTCAAAATGCTCACTATGTTTTCTGTCCACAGATGCTGCTGGACCTACTGTGTTTCTCCAGCACTGTCTATTTGTGTTTCACATCTTTTTGAGTTTTCAGGCAAAGGCAGGTCTGAACAACTGTGCTGAAATCCCCACTGTCAGTATGGAAAGCAGGCAGCTCCTAAATCCACACCAGTTTAAACAGGGATCAAACGCTATGTTGATGGCATCATATCATCAACATCAGTCATCCACCCAACTTATCTACTTCACTGAAATTGCTGTGCAACATGCACTTTTATATACATTTAGTAATCTGGAGCTAGGGATTCATGATGATAGAGATGCCAATTTTTTTTCTATTGGATGGATGACCAGTGATCGCTCCCACTCTGCCAGCTGTTGGTATATTTTGGAATAATTTATGAGTTCATATCCAATCTGTTTGGCTTTATTATAAATACACCTTCCTTGGCCAACAGGTGCTGAAGTAAGACTTAAACCTGGAACCTTTGGATGAGAGGCAAGGACTATGTTATAAGACATCCTGCGTGTCACTCTACTAATTAACGAGGGTGAAAATAGGTTGGAATTAAGGCGATTTAAAATGTAAATAGTTCAAATCTACATGATTAGTGCATTAGGACACAGCCAGTTTCCAGGAAACTAATACACACTTCAACATATTCTTAACATACACCAGTCACATGCATAAGCGCCATCATTTTTCAGTGTCTATATCCAACATCAGAAAGTCAGTCACTAATTCATTTCTGGGCCAAGAGTACAGATTGGGCAGACTCACTGCTAATGGCTGGAACTTGGATTTTAGCCTGGGTTTGCTAGAATTCTACCTATTCTCACATGATGACCATTTGCTAATGGGATATCCATGATGATTCCTCTTACCCTTCCCACATCAAGGAGCTGTACCACAGGCAGTGCCATTCATTATCTTGGCAAAGTCCAAAACACAACTCTTGTGATCCTATTAAACAAGAAACACTTCAAGCTTTATCTCTTCCATCAGTAAAAGATGGTCTTTTTTTACCAATTATCATATTTTTCTGAAAAGGTTACAGAATGAAGATTGAGTTACTCTTTTAACATCCTCCAGTTAAGATGCAAGCAGATCTGGATTTCTTGAACTGTCAGTCTAGCATTTAAAACAGCCAATTTTGCACACTCAGTAGCAAGGATATGTTAGCCCTTTTGCACTAAATATGGTCCTAATGTCTGGAGACTTATTCTTCTGGTTACAGCAATATGGGAGTGGGTATACTTGCAGCTCGTAATGAAATGTTGGCTGCTTAGATGCTAGCTTACTACCTGTAAAATGTGCACAGTACCATAGGATTTACAGGCCAAAGTTTTCAGACTGGGGTAGATTATTCCTTGCTAAATCCAATGTTCTATCCAATTTGCATTATAAATGCAGTATTGTACACAGTCTTAACGGTAATCTGCTAAGAAATTTGGCAGTCTTACATTTTTCTTATTGAATAGAATGACAAAAACAACAAGAGAAGCAGTAGATTTCTCAAAGACACGTTAATATCATTTTCAGACAGATATGGTTACATAAACTAATGAATTCTAAGGAATTAAAATGGGACAATAATCAAGGCATTCAAATGGTATTTATGAACTGCAACAATGAGGATTGAAAGGTTTACTGCTGTCATTTGAAAGGGAAGATAAAATTACTGGCTTGAAATTACTCACTGGTATCTATTATTCTTTAATTTGCTGCTAATTTTTCAGGTTGGTTTTACAGGGTGGTGATTATGTATACTTACACTGAATCACAGCAGTTGAGTTAACTTTGACACAAAGGCTGAGAAATTGGTTTCATGCTGAATAAATGGTTTAAAATGAGTGGCAGGCCTACAATACACAACTCAAAGATTTCTGGAAATTCAGGCATTGTCCAGAGAATATCCATAATCATCAAAAGTAATTGGGCATGTTTCTATAGCTGGTCTGTCTGCCTACTTTACCAGCCTCATTTCAAAAGGCTGCATTATGGACTTGCATGAGATTGATTAACTTTTATGGACAGAATACTGCAGTGTTTGCCATTGTTTCTGCAGTATAGTGGACCAGGATACACCTTCTCTCTAATCGTCAGCAATCACTCTTATTGGAAGCCTTTACAGGCTGATAATCCAGCAGTATGGTCACGTCACAAAGCTAACTTTCATGATCAACAAGCCCTGGCATGAGACTTGAATCAACTGGCCAGAAGCTCTAGATAAGCATGTTAACATTGCATTTCAAGATTTCTTGACAGCCAATCAGGGTCTCAGAAAATTAAAAACAAATTTTCAGAAAAATTCTTAGGGGCATTGCAGAAAGGTGAATGGTAAGGGGTCCAATTTGGCTGGCAACAACTTACAGTTTTCTTTTTAGACATAGAATAATGGAACATAGAACATAGAACATAGCACATTACAGTGCAGTGTAGGTCCTTCAGCTCTCAATGTTGTGCCAACCTTATGAACCAATCTGAAGCACATCTAACCTATACTATTCCATTCTCATCTATATGTCTATCCACTGACCATTTAAATACCCTTAAAGTTAGCAAGTCTACTACTGTTGCAGGCAGTGTTTTTCATGCCCCCACTACACTCCGAGTAAAGAAACAGCCTCTGACATCTGTCGTATATCTATCACCCCTCAATTTAAAGCTCCTCTTCTGCTAGCCATTGCCATCTGAGGAAAAGGGCTCTCACTATCCAACCTATTTAACCCTCTGATTATCTTATATGTCTCAATTAAGTCACCTCAACCTTCTCTCTAACAAAAACAACCTCAAGTCTCTCATCCTTAACACGCAAGACTATACTATTAGAAAGCCTTAGGATTTTCCTTGATCCTATCCGCCAATGACTTCCTATGTTTCCCTCCTGGCTCTTCTTAGCTCTCTCTTTAGGTCTTTCCTGGCTAACTTGTAACTCTGAAATGCCCTAATTGAGCCATCACCTCTCCTCCCAACATAACGCTTTTTCCTCCTCGACAGGAGATTCAACTTCCTTAGTAAACCACGGCTCCCATGCTCAACAACTTCCTCCCTGCCTGACAGGTACTTACTGATCAAGGACCCGCAGTAGCTGGGTCCTAATCACATTGTAATTGCCTTTCCCCCAGCTATAACTTTTGGCCTGCGGTGTTTTCCTATTCCTTTCCATCACTAAAGTAAACATAATCGAATTGTGGTCACTATTACCAAAGTGCTCACCTACCTCCCAATCTAACACCTGGCCGAGTTCATTATCAGTACCAAATCTAACGTGGCCTCGTCCCTTGTTGTCCTGTCTACAAACTGTGTAAGGAAACCCTCCTGGACACATTGGACAAAAACTGACTCACCTAAAGTATTTGAACTAGAGTATTCCCAGTCAATATTTGGAGAGTTAAAGACCCCCATAAAAACTACCCTCCCACTCTCGTACCTATCGAGGATTATCTTTGTTATCCTATCCTCTACATCTCAGGAACTATTTGGAGGCCTATAGACAACTCCTAACAGGGTGACCTCTCCTTTCCTGTTTCTAATTTCAGCCCATACTACCTCAGTAGTCGAGTCCTTAAATGTCCTTTCTGCAACTGTAGTACTGTCCTTGACTAACAGTGCCACACCACCCACTCTTTTACCATTTTCTCTGTTCTTACTGAAACATTTATATGTCAGAACCTGCAATATCTATTCCTG
Organism: Chiloscyllium plagiosum; assembly: GCF_004010195.1. Classification (NCBI taxonomy): domain Eukaryota; kingdom Metazoa; phylum Chordata; class Chondrichthyes; order Orectolobiformes; family Hemiscylliidae; genus Chiloscyllium; species Chiloscyllium plagiosum. The sequence goes on from NC_057721.1 coordinate 30,257,613, forward strand.
TCCCTGCTCTACCCAAGTCTCCGAAATTGCCACAACATCGAAATCCCAGATACCAACCCATGCTGCAAGTTCACTTACCTTATTCCGGATGCTCCTGGCATTGAAGTAGACACACTGCAAACCAACTTCTTGCTTGCCGATGCCTTCTTGTGATCTTGAAATCTTAGTTCTGATTTCAATACTCTCAACCTCCCGTATACTTGAACTACAATTTCGGATCCCAACCCCTTGGCTGAATTAGTTTAAACCCACCAAAGTGCATTAGCAAATCACCTCCCCAGGATATTGGTACCCCTCTGGTTCACATGAAGACCATTCTGTTTTTAGAGGTCCCACCTACCCCAGAAAGAGTCCCAATTAGCCAGGAATAAAAAAGTTTCCAAGAACCAAATGCGCCTTGTTGTGTTGGACTTAACCACAGCACATCCTGAACAAGCTGTAGCATATCAAGGCATCCATGCAAGTGGCAGCGGTGAAGTAAAATCAAAAATGCAGCTATTACTTGAAACCTCAGGCAGTTCTTTGAGTATAATTGGCTTGGCTATCTTAAACCCAGCCAACAGTTTATTGGATTTATCATTGAAATCCTAAGGTAAATGATAGATTTCTGAATAACGTATTTGGGGATGTCGATGCTAACCCCTGTTTTAGGCTGAACTTTATGCAATGGTTACCCATTATTCTCTGAAATTGGTTGAATCACTAGACTTAATCTTTGCCTAAAAATAGGACATTACTGTGTGTGATTTGTTTTTCCCCCCAAAATATCAATTTTAATCAGGACTGAAATTATTCTGATTATCTTTTGAAAAAGTCATGTGAGACCAACTCAAGATGGGATTTTCTTTGAATACAATATAGACACAACAACTCCATTTTGCCAGAGCGGCGAGGAGAGAAGGAATGGTGAAGTGAGGGCTGCCGGGAAAGGTGCGTTTTCCCGCATTAAAAGGGACTTACCTCGGGAGTCGGGCCTCCATTTGCCGAGAGGTGCGTGGGAGAAGCGAAGGACTTCTGGGAAGTCATATATTTGTGTGGTTGCATTACCCAAAACACTACTCGGGTAGTGTCTCCCACCCATCCTCCTCCTCTAACCAAAACAAAAAGGTTCTGTGCATCAGATTGGTAAGGTAACAAGTTTATTTTTTATTCCTTATATTTCAACAGTATATTTGGGAATTTAGAATAGTGGGAATGAAGGTGAGGGCAGTTGAATATTCCTCCTGCAGAATGTGGGAGGTAAGGGTCACACTAGTGTCCCTGCTGACTACGTCTGTGGGAAGTGCACGCAACTCCAGCACCTCGAAAACCGCGTAAGGGAACTGAAGCTAGAGCTTGATGAACTTCGGATCATTCGGGAGGCAGAGGGGGTTATTGAGAGGAGTTACAGGGAGGTAGTCACTTCTCAGGTACAAGAAAAAGGCAGATGGGTTAAAGTCAGGGGATGGAAAGGGAACCGGCAGGCAGTGCAGGGATCCCCTGTGGTCATTCCCCTCAACAATAAGTATACCGTTTTGGATATTGTTGGGGGGGTACTTATCAGGGGAAAGCAGTGGGGCACAGGGCTCTGGCACAGTCTGTCCCTGCTGCTCAGAATGGAAAGGGGAAGAGGAGCAGAGCAATAGTAACTGGGGACTCCATAATTAGGGGGACAGATAGGAGGTTCTGTGGGGACGAGAGAGACTCACAGTTGGTGCGTTGCCTCCCAGGTGCCAGGGTTCATGATGTCTCTGATCGTGTTTTTGGGATCCTTAAGGTGGAGGGGGAGCAGCCCCAAGTCGTGGTCCACATAGGCACCAACGACATAGGTAGGAAGAGAAATGGGGATTTAAGGCAGAAATTCAGGGAGCTAGGATTGAAGCTTGGAACGAGGACGAAAAGAGTTCTTGTCTCTGGTTTGTTGCCTGTGCCACGTACTAGTGAGGTGAGGAATAGGGAGAGAGAGGAGTTGAGCATGTGGCTACAGGGATGGTGCAGGATGGAGGTTTTTGGATTCTTGGATAATTAGGGCTCTTTCTGGGGTAGGTGGGACCTCTACAAGCAGGATGGTCTTCATCTGAACCAGAGGGGTACCAATATCCTGGGGGGGAAATTCGCTAAGGCTATTGGGGTGGGTTTAAATTAATCCAGCAGGGGGATGGGACCCAAAATTATAGTTCGAGTATAGAAAAGGTTGAGAGTAGGGAGGACCAAAATCAAGCTTCAGGGACGCAAGATGGCACCAGCAAGTGAGAAGTTGGTTTGAAGTGTATCTACTTCAACGCCAGGAGCATCCGGAATAAGGTGGGTGAACTTGCAGCATGGGTTGGTACCTGGGACTTCGATGTTGTGGCCATTTCAGAGACATGGGTAGAGCAGGGACAGGAATGGTTGTTTCAGGTTCCAGGATTTAGATGTTTCAGTAAGAACAGAGAAGATGGTAAAAGAGGGGGAGGTGTGGCATTGTTGATCAAGGACAGTATTACAGTTGCAGAAAGGATGTTTGGGGTTTCGACAACTAAGGTAGTATGGGCTGAGGTTAGAAACAGGAAAGAAGAAGTCACCCTGTTGGGAATTTTCTATAGGCCTCTGAATAGTTCCAGGGATGTAGAGGAAAGGATAGCAAAGTTTATTCTCGATAGGAGTTAGAGAGACAGGGTAGTTGTCATGGGGGACTTCAGCTTTCCAAATATTGACTGGGAACACTATAATGTACTATAGATGGGTCAGTTTTTGTCCAGTGTGTGCTGGAGGGCTTCCTGACATAGTATGTAGACAGGTCAACGAGGGGCGAAGCCGCATTAGATTTGGTAATGGGTAATGAGCCCGGCCAGGTGTTAGACATGGAAGTAGGTGAGCACTTTGGTGATAGCAATCACAATTCTGTTATGTTTACTTTCGTGATAGAAAGGGATAGGTGTATATCACTGGGCAAGAGTTACAGCTGGGGGAAAGGCAATTACGATGTGATTAGGCAAGATTTCGGAAGCATAGGATGGGGAAAGAAACTGCAGGGGATGGGCACATTAGAAATATGGATCTTATTCTAGGAAAAGCTCCTGAGTGTCCTAGATAAGTGTATTTGTCAGGCAGGGTGGAAACTGTAGAGCATGAGAGCCGTGGTTTACGAAGGAAGTGGAATCTCTGGTCAAGAGGAAGAAGAAGGCTTATGTTAGGATGAGATGTGAAGGCTCAGTTAGGGCGCTTGAGGGTTACACGATAGCCAGGAAAGACCTAAAGACAGAGCTCAGAAGAGCCAGGAGGAGACATGAGAAGTTGTTGGCGGATATGATCAGGGTAAACCCTAAGGTTTTCTATAGGTATTTAAGGAATAAACAAATGACGAGAGTAAGATTAGGGTCAATCAAGAATAGTAGTGGGAAGTTGTGTGTGGAGTCAGAGGAGGTAGACGAAGCACTAAATGAATATTTTTCAACAGTATTCACTCTAGAAAATGACAATGTTGTCGAGGAGAATACAGAGATACAGGCTACTAGACTGGGTGTGATTGAGGTTCACAAGGAAGAGGTATTAGAAATCCTGCAGAGTGTAACAATAGTTAAGTCCCCTGGGCTGGATGGGATTTATCCTAGGATCCTCTGGGAAGCCAGGGAGGAGATTGCCGAGCCTTTGGCATTGATCTTTAAATTGTCATTGTCTACAGGAATAGTGCCAGAAGACTGGAGGATAGCAAATGTGCTTCCCCTGTTCAAGAAGGGGAGTAGAGACAACCCTGGTAATTATAGACCAATGAGCCTTACTTCAGTTGTTGGTAAAGTGTTGGAAAATGTTATAAGAGATTGGATTTATAATCATCTAGAAAAGAATAATTTGATTAGGGATAGTCGGCATGGTTTTGTGAAGGGTAGATCGTGCCTCACAAACCTTATTGAGTTCTTTGAGAAGGTGACCAAACAGGTAGATGACAGCAAACCGGTTGATGTGGTGTATATGGATTTAAGTAAGGCATTCGACAAGGTTCCCCACAGCAGGTTATTGTACAAAATGCAGAGGAATGGGATTGTGGGAGATATAGCAGTTTGGATCAGTAATTGGCTTGCTGAAAGAAGATAGAGGATGGTGGTTGATGGAAAATGTTCATCCTGGAGTCCAGTTACCAGTGGTGTACCGCAAGGGTCGGTGTTGGGTCCACTGCTGTTCGTCATTTTTATAAACGACCTGGATGAGGACGTAGAAGGGTAGTAAACTTGCAGATGACACTAAGGTCAGTGGAGTTGTGGATAGTGGCGAAGGATGTTGTAGGTTACAGAAAGACATAGATAAGCTGCAGAGCTGGGCTGAGAGGTGGCAAATGGAGTTTAATGTGGACAAGTGTGAGGTGATTCACTTTGGTCGGAGTAACCAGAATGCAAAGTACTGGGCTAATGGTAAGATTCTTGGTAGTGTAGATGAGCAGAGAGATCTCGGTGTCCAGGTACACAGATCCTTGAAAGTTGCCTCCCAGGTTGACAGGGTTGTTAAGAAGGCATAGTGTTTTAGCTTTTATTAATAGAGGGATCGAGTTTCAGAACTATGAGGTTATGCTACAGCTGTACAAAACTCTGGTGCGGCCGCACTTGGAGTATTGTGTACAGTTCTGGTCACTGCATTATAAGAAGGATGTGGAAACTTTGGAAAGGGTGCAGAGGAGATTTACTAGGATGTTGCCTGGTATGGAGGGAAGGTCTTACGAGGAAAGGCTGAGGGACGAGAAGAAGGTTGAGAGGTGACTGAATAGAGACATATAAGATAATCAGAGGGTTAGATAGGGTGGACAGGGAGAGCATTTTTCCAAGTGTGGTGACGGCGAGCACGAGAAGGCATAGCTTTAAATTGAGGGATGATAGATATAGGACAGATGTCAGAGGTAGTTTCTTTACTCAGAGATTAGTAAGGGTATGGAATGCTTTGCTTGCAACGGTGGTAGATTTGCCAAATTTAAGTACGTTTAAGTTGTCATTGGACAAGCATACGGACGTACATGGAATAATGTAGGTTAGATGGGCTTCAGATTGGTATAACAGGTCGGCGCAACATCGAGGGCCGAAGGGCCTGTACTGCGCTGTAATGTTCTGTGTTCTATGAAACAAAATCATTTGTACTGTGCGAATTTTTCTTTCACTTAATCTTTAATGGTTTGTTATTAGAATTTGAATGGTTTAATGTTTAATGTTTGGCATTAATACAGACATTCAAATATCAGTGAACAGAAATCTGGAAGCAGAATAACACTAGCTCCACATTACTCGAGGCAATTATTGGTCTCAGTCCAGTGTTTGAGACTCCACAACACTGTTATTCATGAATTGCATTCATTTTTGTTTTGATAGTAGTTACAGTGGAGACATTGATTGCCAGGACCTCAGCTCATGAATGTGATCTGACATTTGTACAAGAGAGATTTTATGATTATGATTTTATTACTTATTGAGAAACAATTTATTGTTGAACATTGACTAACTGTATGTCTTTAATTTATGATAGCAAAAACATTGGAGAGGTCACCTGATCAAGCATAATGCATCCTGATATTTTCATAAGTAATTTTCTTATGATTGGCATTTACACATAGATGTAGGGTTATTTCTAAATATTTTATGTTAACACAGATCAGGTCCATAGCTATGTAAAATCCTAGAAGTGCATATAAATGGATAAAATAATGTGTCAAAATATAAATGAATGCAATTTGCATTTGTTAAAATTTCTAGATACAATTGAGCTTCCTTCGTAATAGTTTATAATCAATAAGCCATTTAATCATTTCATTCTCCTTTGTTCCTCTCAGGATTCAGCAAAAGAGACTCTATCTGGACCATAATAAATTTAAAAAGATCAGAGATTTATAGCAATAATAATAACAGTGCCTCTGTAAATGGATTGCTGTTGGATAGATATTCAATTTCATTGTCGCACAGGAGATATGCCTTTACCTGACAAATGGAAGACAAAACTTGCTTTAATTGTCAGCATTACCCTAAAAAGAATAGATATTACTTCACGATGTATACTTTTTGTGAAACATTAAGACCATGTGGATCAATCACCTTATGACTCACATGACATAATAGGTATATAATCATGAGTTAGTGTTATGATGGATACTGGATAGAACACATGAGAGGAAATTGACTGACCAAAGAACCATGCAATTTCTGACTCAAAACTGGCATTGCATGTGAAATATCTCTTAGGACCAATTCAGCATATCTCGAGCATTAAAGGCAGTTGTCAAGGACTATCATAGGTTGAAAGACAGCAAAAAGAGATTTTAGCAATAGAAAACTACTGTTATTTTGCTGCGTGATTTTTCATGATGCATGTAAGATGTAAGGAGTTTGAATTCACTTAAACACATGCATGAATTTAAGTAATTTTTCCATTTGCCTTAAGCGTTTATTCAATTAATGTTTTCTTCCACAGCGACTCCAATGCTGCTTTTACAATTTGCAATTCTACTATGCTGCATACATTAGAAAATGCATGAATGATAAATAGATATGTAAGGAAGATACTCTGTAGAGATTAACATTATTTTTACAGAATGTCAGGGCAGAAATTTGCCCTTGGGACCCCAGCACTGGGGTCAAATAAGGGTCACAATCTGAGGCTGTTTGAGAGAAACAGGTACTGGGCAATAACTTCCTCTGGGCTGGTGATCAGGAGGCAGGATCACAATTCAATTAAATGTGCCAGCCCAGCACATGAAGCTGGAGAGTCAATGGGGCACTGCCAGCTTAGAAGCAGTAGGCTATTCTGATAGGATCCCTATAGTGTGGAAACAGGCCCTTCAGCCTAACAAGTCCACACCAATCCTCCAAAGAATAACCCACCCAGACCCATTCCCTATTTTATTATCCTATATTTACCCCTGACTAATGCACCGAACCAACACATCCCTGAACATTATGGGCAATTTAGCGCAGCCATTTCACGTAACCTGCACATCTTTGGATTGTGGGAGAAAACCAAAGCACCCAGAGGAAACCCATGCAGACACTAGAAAATGTGTAAACTCCACACAGACAGTCACCCAAAGCTGGAATTGAACCCAGATCACAGGTACTGTAAGGCACCAGTGCTAACCACTGAGCCACTGTGTCACCCTTAAGTGGAGAGAGAGAGGGAGAGAGTGAGGGAGCCTCAAGCTGGACACACTGTCTTTCCAGTTCTTTAATTTGAGATGAAAATAGACAGCACACAGGCCACTAGGAGTGGGAGCATCCCCACTAGGTGGCCTCAACCTGCAACTGGAGCCAGGCAGAAAGGCTTGCTACAAAACTTTTATGTAATGGTGGCTTCTCAGTCAGTCATCAGGTGGCCAACTCCAAGCTGACTTAGGCCCTTACACCTCCAGAAGCCCCGAGGCTAACTGGAAAATTCTCTCCACCTTCAAAAATTGGCTCTTAATTCCCTTTTAATAAACCACCACTTGCTGTTCCCTGTGCTGTGAATAGGTTTGGATACTGCTATGCCATAACATTGGTGGAAGAAGCAGTCAGTGGACATCCCTGTAGTCAGCTTTGATGGGAGATGAAGCACTGCTGTGTCAAGACAAATACGAGGTTGCCCAACATTTGGTTGCTCACCTTCTACAAGGAAAGGATCCTGACCATGACGTCCCTGAATTGGACTGATCGTGTCCAAATCCTGAAACTGATAATGCAAGTTGTTCTTGACTTATTGCACCAGTACCAGTTGCCTGACTGAGGATTACTTCCATTAGATTTTGAGATATGGCTATGTGGTGAAGCATATACAGTACATTTGGTGAACTTGCTCTTGATGTGATGGTGAGCTGTGAGCTTGCTCTTGATGCAGGTGTAATGTTGCTGTAGCACAGTGATGTACAGCAGCATGTCCACTCCTTGATTGATAACTGTTGCCAACCATGTCAAGCTGCCTGGCTTTGTATCTTGGCTAAAAAGGCAAGACAAGGTAGAAGCACTGTAAGAATAAGGTAGGGATGCTGTGAGTATTGAAGTAGACACAATGTAAGCATGCACTAAAAAAGAACAAGCAAGAATCCTCGAGATATGCTCTGGTCTGAACCATGAACTGGGTGCCCCTCCTTGCGGACAAAATGTCCTTGCAGCAGTGATTCCAGTGCAATCTAAAGTGCAGCACTGAACTTTTGAACTGTGCAGTAAGTGGACCAGAGATACACCATGATCATATGATGAGGCTAACACATGTTGGATACCAACGTCTGTCAATGTGGATGCGTGCAGTCACTACCTATGGAATGTAACCTGAGAATTTGCAGAGGTTATAGAAAAGGGATAATGCGGAGGTTATAGAAAGGAAGAAAGTTTGACCAAACATCACCACAAGGGAAAAAGTACTGAGCAAACTATTGGGATTAAAGGCAGACAAATCCCCAGTGCCTGAATGCCCACCTCCAAGTGTCAGAAAGGAAGTGGCAGCAGAGATCATGGATCCACTGATTATAATATGCCAAAATTCCCCAATTCCAGAAAGGTTCCAGTGGATTGGGGAAGTGGTAATGTTGCATCCTTATTCAAACAGGGAGGGGGGCAGAATGTATGAAATGACAGGCTTGTTAGTTTAACATGCAATACGGAGAAATTGTTGAAATTCATTATTAAAATAGTAATAACAGAATATTTGGAAAGTCAAAATACAATCCATCAGAGCCAGCATGGTTTTATGAAGAATAAATCATGTTTAATTAATTTGCTGGAGCTCTTCGAAAATATAACAAGCAATGTGGACAATAGGGATCCTGTAGATGCAGGAAATTTGCATTTCCAAAAGGCGTTTGATAAGGCCCACACAAAAGGTTAATTCCCCGAGTAAGGTGACATAGGGTTGAGGGTAATTTATTAGCTAGGATAGAAGATTAGCTATTCAATAGAAAGCAGAGAGTTGGATAAATATGTCTTTTTCTGGTTGACAAGATGTAACTAGTGGTTGACTACAGGCTTTGGTCATCTAATCATAGAGTCGTATAACACAAAAACAGATCCTTCAGACTAATTATCCATGCTGACCAGATATCCCAATCTGACCTCGTCCCATTTGTCAGCATTTAGTCCATATCACTCTAAACCCTTCTCATTCATATATCTATACATATAATTGTTACTGTCTCCACCACTTTATCTGGCAGTTTGTTCCATACACACACCACTCTCTGCATGAAAACGTGAACCTTCATACCAATCTATTTATTGGATGTGGGTTAGAAAGTACTAAAGCCAAATTTGCCAATGGAGCCAATAGGTGGGGAAGTAAATGAAAGGAGATCTTTTTGTAATATGTAAATGCTAAAGGAGATTGACAAAGCAAATGTAGAAAGGATGTTTCTTCATGTTGGGCTACCTAGAATGACAGCACGTAGGTTTGGGATAAGGGACTGAAGATTTAAAAGAGTGATAAGGAGAAATTACTTCTCTCACAGGAATTCACTATCCACTACCATCGGCTGCGAGAAATTGAGTAAATGTAAGGAAGAGATGGATAGATTTTTAGTTAGTAATAGGTTCAAGGATATGAAGAGTGGGCAGGAAGTGGATTTAAGGCTGAGATGAGATCAACCATGGTCTTAATAAATGGTGGAGCAGTCTCAAGGAGCTGAATGGCCTATTCGTGCTCCTAATATTTATTTTCTTATGTTGGTGTTGGGTATCCAAAACGGAAGTTCAAAAGACCAAATGGTGAGCTGGAATCACCAGGTAAATGCTTTGACTTTCATGTTGGGAATTCTGGGTGTCTAGTTTCTGTTTAACTTGTGGGAAAATGGAAAGCTGCATAGTGATGTGGCAAAATTATGTACTGTTGAGGCTGTTAATGAGTGATATTCCATGTGATTAGGCAATCGCTGTTCATTTGCAAGAAACTCATCTCAATTTTCAACACTAGTTTGCAAAATGAAATTTTTCCTCTCTTTTTGATTGACAATTGAGTATAACTAGAGAGCATAGGTTTAGGGTGAGAGGGGAAAGATATAAAAGAGACTTAAGGGGCAACTTTTTCACACAGAGGGTGGTACGTGTATGGAATGAACAATTGTAACATTTAAGATGCATTTGGATGGGTACATGAATAGAAAGGGTTTGGAGGAATATGGGCTGGGTGCTGGCAGGTGGGACTAGATTGGGTTGGGATACGTGGTCGGCATGGACAGGTTGAACTGAAGGGTCTGTTTCCATGCTGTACATCTCTATGACTTTAAGCATTATGTTTTGTGCATCACCTTGAGTCTAGTATGATTCTTCTTCAGAACTGAAAAAGAATCAGACTGGATGTGAAAAATGGATTCTCTCTCCATAGATGCTGCCAGAACTGTTGAGTTTCTCCAGCATTTTGTGTTTGTTTCAGACTTTCAGCATCTACATTTTTTTGTTTTAAGTCTGAAAAAGCTTGTTTTTACAGTTTATACATGATGTGACAAATTATCATGTAATTATGCAGCCATCTGAGCCCCAAACTCCACTTACTGCATTTATAAAACACTTTAGGAATAAGCAACATTTGAGATCCTTGCTGGGCCTCTGTCCTAAATTTCCCAAATCTTTCACCATGGCCCATGACATACAGGGGCTGGGATGTTTATGACCATGAAATGTTAATAACAACTCTGTAGTAAAACCCAAAATAGTTAAACTCATCAAAAAAAAACTACCATTGTAACATTAGTTTATCTTCTCAAATTTAGTACCAGGTCCTTATTTGGTACTGAGCCAGGTAAATGCCCTATTTATGGGAACCCAAGTATGGTAAAGCACAAATTTTCTGGGGTTTCACACAAAGCTTGTAATGATGAATGATAATGACCTTCCGTCCATCAACAGGCCAGAAGTATGAATGCTTACCATTGATTGAAAAATGTTCAGTGCCGTTCGTGCCTTCATGACTCCTCAGATATTGAAGCAGTGCATGCTCAAATGCAACAAGATCTGCACAACATTCAGGCTTAGGCTGACAAGTGGCAAGTAACATTCATGTCACACAAATGCCACAAAATAACCATCTCCAATAATCACAATCTAATCATCACCCCTAAACATGCAATGGTGCTACCATCATTGAATCTCCCACTATCAATATCCTGGGGGGTCACCATTAACTAGAAATGCAACTGAACTCAACTTATAATACAGTGGCTACAAAAACAGGTCAGAGACTTGGAATAGTGTGGCAAGTAACTCACCTCCTTACTCCCCAGACCCTGAACACCATCTCAAAGGCACAAGTTAAGACTGTGATGAATGCAGCTCCAACAACAGTCAAGAAACTTGACACTATCAAGGAAAAAGCAGCCCACTTGATTGGCATCACATCCACAAGCATTTACTTCCTCCATTGCGAACACTAGGTACATACTGCTGCTACCATTTACAAGATGCACTGCATAAATTCACCAAAGATCCTGAGACAGCACGTTCCAAACCCATGACCACTTGCATCCAGAAGGACATGGGCAATAGATTCTTGCAAACAACACTATCTGAAAGTCCCGCCCCAAGCTACTCACAATCCTGACTCAGAAATATATCACCATTCTTTCATTTTCACTGGGTCAAAATCATGGAGTTCCCTCCCTAACAGCATTGCGGGTCTACCTCCAGTACTTAGACTGCAGAAGTTCAAGAAGGCAGCTCACCACCAGTTTCTCAATTAGGGATGGGCAATAAATGCTAGCCGGATAATGCCGCCCACATTTCATGATTGAATAATAGAAAAAAGCCTTCAGCAAATAACTATGGTAGGTTGATCTTACAACACAATCAGGTGTCTTTAACAGCCAGTGTGCATCCATATAAAATGGAGCTTTACATAATGTTGTTCTTAAAGATATGTGACAATTTAATATTGCCCTCAAAATTCTATTTTCTTGTTGATTTACACATGAGCACATGTATTTTCGTTTGGGCATCACCTTGAATCCAGTATCATTTTTCTTCAGAACTGAAGCTCAGCTCTGAAGAGATGTCATTCTGGATGTGAAAAGTTAACTTGGATTATCTCTCCACAAATGCTACCAGAACTGTTGTGTTTCTCCGACATTGTGTTTATTTCCAGCATTTACAGTATTTTGTTTTTATTTGTAAGTCTGAAAAAGCTTGATTTTACAATTTATACATCATATGACAGTTTATGCAGAATTATGCAGCCATCTCATTCCCAAACTGAATGTATTGCATTGACACAACAGCTAAAGAATGAGCAACATTCAGTCCCTATGCAACTGAATGACTTTCAGTGATATTGGAGCAAATACTTCTGATATTCATTTGCACACATGTTTATTACTCTTCGTTTCTCAAGCACAGTCCAAATTGACACCAGATAAATGACAGATAAAGTTTGAGAAAAGTGCTTTCAGGATCAGAAGCTGAGCAAATGTTAGCATTCACGTTTCTTATAGATTCCCTATCCATGGCTGTGGATGTTATCCCACAATCAACCAGATTCTTAAAAGTTACCAATGAGACATAACCACAGTAGCCAGTATTCAGTCTGTTAATACATAGAATGAGTGACAGATGTTTGTTGGGTGTAAGAAAAAACTTGGCTACTTTGACGAGGAATTATCAGACAAGAACAGTGTTATTACATTTTCGCTAGAACAACATTGAAAATCTTCAGAATATACTTTTAAATTATTTCAATAAGGCACTTGAAGGTGTATTGAACTGAAACCATCACACAAATCTGCAGACATGCTTGATATTATGTTTTGATTTTTGCTTTGGATGTTCTTCTCATACTCAGCAGCTCAGCCAACTCCTGCACAGTTCACATGCAACAAGGATCCAATCCTGACAATAACCCTTCCGTTTTACTTCTGAAGGAAACATGATTTACCGATGTTTAGAGTGCTAGAATACTTCAATAACTGAGCTTTCTGGATTTTCTTTCACAGAAATATCTTCACATCTTCAATAGATTAGAGTGGTGCTGGAAAAGCACAGCAGGTCGGGCAGCATCCGAGGAGTAGGAAAATCGACGTTTCAGGCAAAAGACCTTCATCAGGACTGAAGGCAGGGAGCCTTCAGGGTGGAGAGGACCACCCTGGAGACTCCCTGCCCTCAGTCCTTATGAAGGGCTTTTGCCCGAAATGTCGATTTTCCTACTCCTCGGATGCTGCCTGACCTGCTGTGCTTTTCCAGCACCACTCTAATCTAGACTTGGATTTCCAGCATCTGTCCTCACTTTTGCCTTCACATCTTCAATATCCAACTGCATTAGTGAGTCCAGGAATCAAATAATCATGAGTGCAAATTGGTTACTGGTTATATCACACACCTTTATTATTGTCATTCCCTTCACTGGACTAAAGCTCAGGATTAAATTGTCAAATAGATTTACAAATCAGCCAAATAAATATGAATAGATGCAATTTTACACTGGAATTTCAGTAATTGCTGATGTAATCATCAATAGTTGCAGTTATTTCATTTAAAGCTGATGAAAGTTGAACCAGATACAGGACTAAATTCTCCTGTTCATGGATTGGTGATACTGTAAGGATATTATCTATGTCATGTGAGTTAGTGCTGGAAGTGTGGGGCATTGCAGTGAGTAATGTGTGCAAAAGGGTACAAGGTCTTTTTTTCAGAGGAGTATGTTAATATTGCTCATTGAAAATAAAAATAACCTAAATTGGAAGTAAATTATTTTGGTAGCTGACCAGTTAAAAATATCAGATGGCGTATCTATTAAGTAGAGGACTGGGGAGGTGGAGTTAACCAGCACTGGTACATAACAGACCAACCATGAATTGCAGCTTTTTCACACCTTGATGATTTGCATTTTCACTGAAGTAATTTCAGTGATTTGCTTTCATTATTGTTTTGGAATAGTCCTGTATGGACATGATCTCTTTTACAAGGTTATTATTTCAAAACAAGTTTGAGGGAACAGCTTGTGGATTCCTGCAATAGAGTCATAGAGGCATAGAGATGTGCAACACGCAAACAGATCCTTCGGTCCAACTCATCCATGTCGACCAGATATTCTAAACTAATCTAGTCCCATCTGCCAGCACCTGTCCCATATCCCTCGAAACCTTTCCTATTCATATACCCATCCAGATGCCTTTTAAATGTTGTAATTGCACCAGCTTCCACCACTTCCTCTGGCAGCTGAGGTGGACTCCGCCACCCCAGAGAAAAGATCTTGTCTATTTACCCTACCCATGCTCCTCATGATTTTATAAACGTCTATAAGGTCACCCTCACTTTCCAATGCTCTGGGAAAACAACCCAAAACAATTCAGCATTTCCCTATAGCTCAAAGCCTCCAAACCTGGCAACATATTTGTAAATCTTTTCTGAACCCTTTCAAGTTTCACAACATCCTTCTGATAGGCGGGAGATTGGAATTGCATACAATATTCCAAAAGTGGCCTTACCAATACCCTAAACAGCTGCAACATAACCTTTGAACACCTATAATCAATGCTCTGTATTATCCTATCTACCTGCAACTCCACTTTCAAGGAGCTATGAACCTGCACTCCAAAGTCTCTTTGTTCAGCAACATTCCTCAGGACCTTACCATTAAGTGCACAAATCCTGCCCTGATTTGCCTTTCCAAAATGCAACACCTCACATTTATCTAAATTAAACTCCATCTGCCACTCCTTAGCCCATTTCCCATCTGATCAAGATCCCATTGTATTCTTCGCTGTGCACTACACCTCTAATTTTGGTGTCATCTGCAAAATTACTAACTGTACCCCCTATGGACACATACAAATCATATAAAGCAGTGGGCCCAGTACCAATGCTTGTGGTACACCACTGGTCACAGGACTCCAATCTGAAAGGCAACCTTCCACCACCACTCTCTGTCTTCTACCTTCCAGTCAGTTCTGCATCTAAATGGCTAGTCCTCCCTGCATTCCATGTGATCTAATCAGTCACCAATAACATCATGTCTACCACAGTCTCAATGCTACCCATGACAAAGGAATCCCAAAGTTTGGCCTGCCAGAACTCAGCCAAGGCAGACAGAAGGTTGCTCCGAAATGGGCTCTGGCCTGATAAAACCGAACTAAGTGAAGTCATGGTATATCTAAGTTAAGGCCTAGTGTGTAGACATTCCAGTTAACTCTCTTTCAACATATGTCAGAAGGTTTTCAAGACTTTTAAACAGTAAAACATTGAACTGTTAATAAAGTACTTTTCAGGTGTAGCCACTCTTCTATTGAAGACAGAAACTAAAGAAGCACTTCTCAATAAAATAAAGAAGTGACACACTGCTGTATGCCTGTGAGTGCGAGCCTCCAAAAGATATCTGTCATACAATGTGTAGGGTAATGATTTTGGCATGGTATGCCACTGTGCCAATTTTCATGTCTCTAACTCAGCAGACAATTGTGCAAGACATGCAGTCATCACACCACGGGAAGCAAGGTACCATAGAAGTTACAGTTCTTTTTGTAATTTGGGGCCGAATACATCTATATTTCCTAAAGTTAAAAGTTGCCACCTACACTTCACAATGCACCTGGGTGAAATATGACCAAACCATGTTTCCCTTTCAGGGTCTCTGGTTAGCTCAGATCTAGACTTGACTATCCTGAACAACATGGATTGCCCTAATTATCGTGAAATGACCCAGTGCTAGTCAGGACATCCCAATAACGCAGAGAGGGTTTTCATCCCTTTATTTTTATCTTGTTCCAATGCAAAGTATTAGTAAAAAACTGCTAAATTTCCTTTGTGTCTAGAATTTAGAGTTCACTGCTGGAAGATAATCAACTTCTAATTCCAATATTCACCCAGACTCTGATTCAAATCCTCTTGCGAGTGCTCATATATACAACCACCTGCCGAAGAAGCAGCGCTGCAAAAGCTAGTGTTTCCACTAAACCTGTTGGACGATAACCAGGTGTTGTGCGATTTTTAAATTCATATATAGTGATATTGGAGCCACATGGTTACTCCGTGTTATCTTATAGGTTGTTGGCTTCAGGTCCATCTCATGACAGGAAGACTAGAGGAAGAAAAGAAGTAAAAATGTCACAGAAACACCAAAAGTGCAAAAATATTGGAGTTCTTGCATTTTGTTGGATTCCTCTTGTTTAAGTTTCTTCAAATATCTGCATAGTCAATTAAACTACTTTTCAATTGAACTTGGACTGCATTCTGCACTGCATAAAATTTTATAAAAGAAAGATATATGTTTTATAGAATTTTCCACAAGAAGAGATATGGTGTGCTTTGGGAAAATAATGGTACTGCATGCTGTGAGTGACTCAGCTCATATATTACCCAACTGTACACTGCATTACTGTTAAATATTTATGCAGCCCATTACATTATATGGACACCCAATCATCTGGTAGAACTGATAAAATTGGTTTTATTTCAAGTGGCAGACTAGACAGCACAGTTACTAATTAATACTTAATTTATTTTCAAGTTGTCTCATTAAGACATTTGATAGCACTTTCCACTTCACTTTGGCAAAATAAATGTAAAATGTGCATGTCCTTCAAGGCTCCTTACTTCATTCCACATTAAACTTCCAATCAAAATCACAAGCATGACATTATCCCCAGGATCTGAGGAATAAAAAAGCCCTTATCACTCCTAATGGGAGGTCATGAGAACAATTTATTTTGCTTCCAAACAATTATTTATTTCAGTTTTGTTTCCTATTTTGTGAATGCCAATATAACTCTAAAACTATTAATACAGTTCCACACTTTGGTCTGTGTGACCTTTAGTGTGTGTGGTTCATCTGCAACATGATCAATATTTTATACTCTCTTGTACACAAAAAAGTCCTGCAATGTGTAGTTTTCAGAAATGATAACCAGCAATTGTAGCTTCCATTAATACTACTGTAGTCTTTTCTGAACAACAGCCCACCTTCCCAGATTAAAAATGTTCAGTAAATGTCAACTAAAGCAGGAGCACCTGCTGAGAAAATATATTCAGATTCTTTTTCACAGGCTGTCAAGATTTTTCAAATCTGATTTTGCATAAGGAGTAACATTTGCTGTTACATTTCATAATCCATTATATCTGTGCATAATTGAGGGAGAATAGACAGAGGTGCAAGTCTTTCAAATACGGCATTAATCTGTGACCATGGAAAAAAATAGAAGGTTCTGCCAAAGTGTGGTAACAAGAAACAAAATACTCATGCATTGCCATGAATGGGAAAACCTAGGATTTGTTGTGTTTACTAGGCACCTGAGCAATCATCCAGTGGGCTTTTAGGTGGATCACCTTCTGGGTAGCAATTTTCAACTGCTTGATGATGCAGTCAGAGGCAGCTAGTCACTGGGAGTAGGAGGGGTATTTTCAACACTGAGGCTGCAGTTAGTAATAGCAACACCAAAACCCAGAAGCAGCTGGCAAGATAGATGACCTTTCCGAGCAGAGAATTTATGGGGCAATTGTGGGTGACGTTGTTGGGCTCTGAGGCAAGACAGAGCATTAGCTTACAATCACCACTCCTTTGTCGTAGTCTGTGTCTTGGATCATCCCTACATTGAGGTAGATTGAAGCCACCATCCAACCAGACAGGCAGACCACACCATCTGGCTAGCTGTAAAGAATATCAGTGCTATCGCCTGCTAGGAACAAAGTCACTTGCAGCAATGATGCCAAGGCACCATGAATGATAATGAATTGACAGCATCAGGGCCTCAATTAGTGGTCAGATAGGAAGCTGAAGGCTGGGCCTTTCCACCCAGAACTCATTTACCAAAGGTAACTGTAGCTACCCAATGTCAGCAGCCTGATTATCGTCCCCTCCTACCACCTTCCCTGCTATTTCCAGAAAGAGGAAGATTTTGCCATATGTCTGCCCACTAATGGAAAAGCAGCAAGGGATTTTGACCAATATTTATCTTCTAACCAGCATCTTGAAAGCATTTATATGATACTGATTTCGCTACTGTTTCTGGCTTCTTGCCATGTACAAAAAGACAATCATGCTTCCCACATTCAGAGAAGCATCTAGTAACTTTAGAGTGCTTTTTGATGTCCTCAGATCATGAAAGGCATTATATCAAGGAACATTATTCTTTCTAAGTAAAATACAACTGTTCTGACTGCAAAACTAGTAATTAATTTTTAATACTGAGCCTTAATTTGATGCTGTGCTGAAGTTTAGAGAAATGTGGTTTTACAGAAAAAATTCACGTGCAACTTCAGATTGTTCAATCACTATTTATGTAAATCTCAACCATGATAAATTTCTTATTTCAGTAAGTGCGAGTTATTGAAATGGAAACTACTTCAACATCACATGTATCCGGGATGAAGGAAAGATTTGTTGCATCAGCTGGCAAAATAAGTGTGTCTTCCAATAATAAAAAATCCCACAGATGTTTGGCTGAAGCCACATAAAGCGATTTCAAACACCCTTGGACAAATCTTCAAAACTTTAAAAGTGTTATCAAATTGATAAACGTTGAAAAATGATAACCAATTCGTCAGCATTACCACATCATTTTCCTGAACCTTTGTCATAGTTCCTACACATTTTACTTCAAAAATTCCAGCTCAGCTCATTCACACTATGATTAGAACAATGAGGCTACAGGCTGCCTTAGAAATGTGTCATCAGGTCCGAGTCCTAACGCTTGCTCTCTGGTCTTGTAGAGACAATGCAAAGTTGGGACATTGTAAAAGATTTGCTACCCTTCAGAATCTCAGGTTTCATTTCTAATTAAGTTTCCTGAGTAAACAATTTTGGTTTTTTTCCTTGCTCACCAATGGAAACAGAAAAGTAAGAAGTGGCTTGTTTTACTTAATGAAATGGGAGATCTGGATTTGAAAGTTTACAATAGGGTACCTTGGCAATATATATTACAGACAGCTTGTCGTAAGCACCAGTGTACAGCTTTATTTCTAACTCAAAGCAGTTTTCAATGAAGACAACTTTCATTACTCAGTTACAGTACAGAAATAAAGGAAAAATGAAAAGGTCTTGTTCTGCCTCTGGTTCAGAACATCCAGGTTCAAGTCAGATCACAGAACTGGATGACTGAGAATTTTGCTTGGAAAATGTGGCCAAAAAGCATGATATCATCTGGCAAATCCTTCCAATATTTACCAATGGCAAGAACTATGAGAGACAGGGTGTCTGGTCAACCATGTTTGGAAATAAATTACAAGTCCCTCCCATTATGACCCATAGATCCGGCCAATATATGTATGTGAAAGTACATGTTGCCACAAATACTTGGAAATTTGGGGCAGTTGCTTCAATTGACTGGATAGCCAGTGTACATTAAATTGATGCCATGACTACAGGATTCAATCCCTGTGGTGGCTGTATAATTTTGGGACCTGCATCCTTGCCTTTGTATGTTAATGTTTATGGTGCTCTGGGACTTGTGTTCAGGGAGAATAATTAAGAACAATAAGGTAGTGATCTTGCACTATCCACTTATAGGCAAATCAATATTTTTGGAGAAACATGAGAAATAAAACTCATGAATAATGTAAAAGATCTTGTGATTTTTTTGGAGGAGAATTCCCCTTTGATAATAATTGATTACATTTGGTTCCAAATCCAGGGCCTTTCCAGATGTTCACTGACAGAGAGGCCAGTAAACAAAGTACTTTTTAAATTTAAGAATAGAAGAAGAAAAAAAATGTAGCTACAGGCCAGTTAGCGTTATGCCTATTATTGGGAAAATGTTAGAGTTTGTTGTGAAGAATATGATTGCATGGTATTTAGAAATACATAATATAATCAAGCAGAGTCAGCATGGCTTCACAAAGTGGTAATCATCCCTGACAAATTTACTAGAATTCTTTGAGGAGGTGACAAGCAGTATACTTAAAGGAGAAACAATAGATGATTTATATTTGGATTTTCAGAAAGCATTTGAAAGTGACCTAATATGACAAGAGCAGTTGGTGGTTGTGGATGAATATGTATCATGCATCATAGATATACGGTTGTTATCTGGTATGATACTTTTAGAATCTGAATTTTCATCCTGTATGTCAGATGGTTGGTCATGCACACATCAGATGTATTGCCTGTTTTGTTGGGGAGGGTAAAAACAAGGACTGCAGATGCTGGGTACCAGAGTCTAGATTAGAATGGTGCTGGAAAAGCACAGCAGGTCAGGCAGCATCCGAGGAGCATGTTTACTTTTCCTGAGAACTGTGATGTTGCCTGTGATACAGAGAAAAGCTGGTTGATTCTTGATAATACAAAATTCGTTGGAATATATCCTGGCTATCAGTTAATCCACAATGGTAATCTGAGAGAATAATTCTATGGAAGGCTTTTCTAAAAACTTGCATCTTGGAGAATGGTCAATATTGGGTTAGGCATCATCTTTTAGATGTATCACCATATCCTCTTTACACCTGCCCATAGTAATAAACCTGTCTGTGCAGAAATTAGTCAGGACATGTGAAAGAAAAATACTGCAGATGCTAGAGATTTGATACAAAAACTAAATGCTGGAGAAAATCAGAAAGTCTGGCAGCATCTGTAAAGAGAGAACAGAGTTAATGTGTTGAAACCAGTGCCTCTTTTTTGGAACATTTGGGGCTCAATGAATGGATGCAATGCAATTTATACATGATGAACACCCTATATGCCAGATGCTGCCACAGCAGAATTCAATAGCTAAAAGGTTAAATGAACTGGCCAAAGCAGTTACCTCAGTTTTTTTTTTGTTTGTGATTGCAGTAATTTGTGCACCTGAACTACAAAGAAACTACAAACAAACGACAAAATTATCTATTATTAAATTCTTTGAATAATTGAGCCCTCATGATAGAAGTGATGCAGTAAATAATATACTTGTGAAAGTCAGAATTAAGCTAGATTGTTCATTTACATAGAAAAAGAGGCTTCCGTCTACTCATTCTACATCTTTTGTTTAACATGGGTGCACTTGTTGCTGATACCTGACATGTTCTTTTCTGAAGTGAGACTACTGCCATAGAACTGAATGAAACCTTGGACAAGCCTATAATACTTCACAGCCAATTATGTGCTCTTCACTGTTATTCATCAAGCTTCTGTATTGGAGCAGAATTCAAAATTTCTTCTTGCAGGACTAAAGTATCAACAGATCTTCCTCTCCACAGTAGAGACATTCCTCAACTTGATGAGAACAAAAGTCTCCTTGCGTAATATGAATCTGATCACTCAATGCCGATTACATCCTTGCTGCTGAATACATCTATACATAAAATTCAATGTCAGGCTATAAATATTCAGGCTTTCCTTTAAGGATATTGCATGGAATACACGATTAACTTTGCAGCAACCGTTTGTGAAGTTGATGATAAACTATTTGCTCAAATAAAAGAAAATCTCAAGATACTTGAGCTAAAGGCACTAATCAACACAAGACTTTAAAGTTTGTTACAAATCTGAAACCTCTCAAGCAGAAATCAGTGGCATGGTGGCTTATGGAGATCACTGACCTGCAAAGGGTACAGGCAAAGAAAATAACAATATTTTATAATGAAAACACTAGACAACATTTAATCAACACCATATATTGTAATGTATGCTTAACACAGCAAAAAGACAGGCTTGAATTTAAAACATCAATTCCAATATTTATTGGGAGGATATGATATGGCAGATTTAAGTAATTTTATGAATCGCATATTCTGATGTGAAATAATTTGCACATTTAGTGCTGTCGGTCAACAAACACTAAGGTGATCCAAGACCTAGAACTCAATTTATTTTGATAACTTGTTATACATGATAACATTTCCAATCAAAAAAACAACTATTTTGAATTTTATAAATTTATTATGCTGCTTCATGGAACAAAGTTAATATTTTTTCCAACATTACAGTTTTGTTCAATATGTACAATGAATCAGCATTATATTGTAATCCTGTTCTATGTTTCAAATGGGTAATTAAATAAAAAGTATTATTTGTATTTCTATAGCATATTAATGTGTTTCAGAAATGTTACAAAATATATCAGAAACTGTTGTGGTTCTGTTCACCTATGGGACAAACAGGAAGACAGCTAACAATCTGCATACATGAACATCAACTAACCACGAAACGACACGACCAGCTATAGAAGCGCTTCGCGGGAGGCTCCCAAGCACTGATGATGTCGCCTAGCCAGGGGACGAAACGTTTGCAACAAAAACTTCCAGCTCGGCGAACAGAACCACAACAACGAGCACCCGAGCTACAAATCTTCGCACAAACTTTGAATATCAGAAACTGTATTTCTTCATATCATTTAGTTACTGCTATTTCATACACAAACATGACATATTTTATAACAGAAAGCTCCTATGAATAGGAATGAGATGGGCAGCTAGTTAACCTGTTTTTCATAAGATCGTGTTTGAAGATTTGAAATATTGAGATAATCCTAGCAGCAAAAGGACAAACAAAGCTGACAGTTTCGAACTGACAGACTGTAACCCATGAGATTTCACAGGGTCAATGACAACGTATCAGTTATTTATAATTTGTATGAATGACAAAAGGCAGAAATTTACTGTCCGCTACCCCACAGCTGGTTTATAGATGGAGGAGCTCATAAAATTCTATGGGCTGTCTTCGGATGTCCTCTCACCTACACTTAACTGACCACAATTTTATATGCAGAGGTGTAACATTACTGGCTCTGCAAGGACTGCTTCCCACTCAAGTTGAATTTGGAGCTTGGTGAGATGGATTCAATGGCAGGAGGGAAATTCAGCAGATCACCACATTTGGGCTTTACATGGGAAGCTGGAGCACACGCTCCCTCAAGGATCCCCTTGATTCATTGAGCACTCCCTTGAAGATCTGCCCCACATGGGTACTCCCTTTTCAATGATCTCGACATCAAGAACTCCATCTTTTCCAAGCTTCACTTCCCCACCCTGCTGAGAGACCTCCCTTACTTACCTGGACTTGGATGCTGAGATTTAAAATATGGTACCAAAATTGATGCTGCTTGGACTATCGAGCTTCAGGGGATACAGAGCTGTGAGCTGATTTGATTTGCCAACAACCCTGAGGTGGATCTTCAAATTAAGTGAGGGATATAAATCCAGGCATCATTGTTCCTCAGAAATAACATAACTGGAGGACTGCTGTAATTAGTAGGAATGCATACTCCATTAACTCTTAGATGATAGTGAGGGTAAAATTTGCCATCCTTGCTCAAAGAGAAAGGAATTGGAGAATAATATATCAAAGTTTACACACAATACAAAGTTAAGTGGGACAATTGGCTAATCAAAAATGTCACAGAGGAATCTTGATAAGATAAGTGAGTGCATCCTTTAACAAATGGAATGTAATGGAAATATGAGGTTGTCATCTCTGATAGGAAGAATAAAAATAAATGATGGATAACTTTTAAATACTCAACATTCAGAGCATTTTGGGTGTTATTGTATAAGGATCACAGAAAGATAGCATACAATTATAGCAAACAATTTTGTACACAAACAGCATCAGGCATTATGGAAGGAGATTGGAGTAAAACAGTAATAAAGTCTTCCAAATCTGTAAAAGAGGTTTAGTGAGACCACAGATGAAGTACTGTTTTGACCTCCTTATTAAAGGGAGGATGCACTTGTCTTTGAGCTTCTCAAAGATTCTCTAAATTGATTCCTGTGATGAGATGGGAGATTTCATTAAATTAAGTCTGAAGAATCATTGATTAGAACAATGAGAGGTGATCTAAATTGAGATATATCAGATATGGAGGGACTGAATTCAGTATATGTTAAGAAATTATCCCTTTGTTTGGAGAGTCGAAAACTAAGAGGCAAAGTCATAATATAAGGATGAGATCCTTTGAAATAGAGGTGAGCAGGAATATCTTCGCACAGGATTGTGAATGCTAGGATTTATTTCACCCAAGAGGACTTTATGTGAAATTTGCTTGGGGCAGAATTGAAACTCTATGGAAATTGGGGTTTGGGAAGGGATAAGGAGTTAAGATCATCTTGATGCTGTTGCTTTGAAAAGATTGTTTTCGTCCTGGGTTTTGTTTTAAGAGAGGCAGTAAAGGTAGATGTGCCAAAATAGCTACGAGAGACTCCCTGAGTCAACAGAGGAGGCCATTAAGCATTTTTTTTTTAAAAAACAGTTGTATAATGGAGGGAAATTGGTCAGTTCTCCCAATTCAGGCATTCTAGCTTTTTTTTTTTGGCTGTCACAGTCACAAGATGTTTGAGTCCAGAAGGGCTGCAAGCTTCAGAAAATGATTTCTAACAGACTTTCTCTGAAATCTCACTGGATATTGTTCCCTTCGACTGCAATAATCTGTGTTTGAATTTACCTTTTTGCCAAAGGTTGTGTTTATGGGAGGTTACTACTTTGGAACAGTTAATTAGCTACGTTACTGTACTGAGTCATTAAGGTTTTCCAATAAATTCCACTTTCTTTTGCTTGTGTTTTAACTATAATGCTTAAATAAATTGTTTTGCTTAAAGTTGAGTGGTTTGAACAGTTGCATCACACCTGGAACATCCACTTCACATTTACCTTTAAAATAAGAAAAAATTAGGGGCTAGGCCACTCTCTTAAAATATTTTGAGGGGGTCTGGCCTGGTCCGTAATAAGCTAAAAAAAGTCGTTTGGCTCTTACTGAAAATGGCACAGGCATGAGAGTTTGTATTTTCTGGTCTTATATATTTAATTTGTGCTTACATACTCTTTTTGTCTGATAATGTAACTATGAAAGCAGAAAGATTTTGACCCATGAAGTCTGATTAGTCTACAATCTGTTTATAACGTTTCTCATCTTGGATTAAATTTGTTGAATCTCCCTCAAGAAAAGTTTCGCAATATTACTTCATGACTCGTTAAATGCAATAATTTTATGAAGGTCAATATTTTTAGGCCCAATTCAAAAGATTAACAAAGTATTCATAATTTCCATATTGATACAATTATTTCAGCATAAAGGGGTGAATTTAACAGGCGGGTAAGGAACTGAGAAAAAAATATGTCAAGAGGAGAGTCTGCAGAGAAATAAATCACGTTTAGTGAGTGCAAATATTTGGCATATGAATGTGAAATATGCCTGCTTTAGCAAGAAAAACCAAAAATCAAATTGTTAATTAAATGGAGAAGGATTACAAAATTCTATAATCCAAAGGAATCTCCATGCCTTGGCATGTGAGTCATAGAAAGTTAGCATATAGGTATGGCAAGTTATTAGGAAAGCAAATGTAACATTGACATTTATCGAAGGAAATTATATATGAAGTAGGAAAGATTGACTGCACCTGTCCTGGACATTATTAAAACCACATCAAGAGTACTATGTACGGTTTTTGTCTCCTTAATTGAAAGAAAAATATAGTTGCTTTAGAGACAGTTCAAAAAGGTCCATTTAACTCATTGAGGATGAAATGTTATCTTATGAAATAAGTTGTATAGGTTAGTTCTATGCCCTCTGGAGTTTAGAAAAATGACGTGTGCTTATTAAAGCATATAAGAACTTGAAGGAACAGTATAGATTAGATATCCAGAGGATATTTCTTCTTATGTGGCAGAATAAAACTAGGGGACATAGTTTAAGAATAAGACAGACCCCTTTTATGACAGATTTGGTTTTTCTATTGGCCGGTCATTAGGATGTGGAATTTCCCTTCCTCAAAAGTTGTGAATGCTGGATCTTTAAATCTATCCAAGTTGCATTAAATATATTTTTGATAGGACAGGGAGTCTAGGGTTATGAGGGCAGACAGGAAAGTGCAGATGAGACCACAACTAGATCAGCCATGACATTATGGAATAGTGGAGCAACCCCAAAATGGCTACAAAGCGAACCAAAAGTCGTGTGTTCCTGTGTTAGCTTATTGCCCACATTCATGTTGCTTTCAGATGATGAATTCCAGAATGGATACCATGAAAAAATTTAATGACATTACTGTCACTGAATTCTTTTACGAACAAAATCCTGCATACTTCCCATTGATTGGAAGCTGAACTGGGCCAGCCATATGAATACCTTGACTACAAGAGCAGAGCAGACACCTCGAATTCTCCAGTGAATAATTTAGTTCCAGATTCCCCAGAACCAGTACAATAGGAACACTTTAACTATTTGTTATCATATCATCCTTACTTTTATCAGCCACTTGCCATAGACATATTTATGGGACATCTTTAATAATCTTTGCTATTCTAACCTCATTTTCATTTTAGCTTTCAGAGCTTAACATTCAAAAGGTTATTTCTATTATAAATAATACCCATGACGTCCTGATCTCCACTTTATCAAAAACCTTGATGTACAAGCTTGCCCTACACAAGCAGTGTTTCCTCCATCTCTTATGCCATCACTGCCTGCTTCTTATCCAAACTGCAATCTTACATCCTCTCACACTATTATGGAATAGATGTGTCGAAGCCGGTGCAGTTAGGCATATGTGAGTTCTGGTCTGGGATGTGATGAAATTTGTCTTAAGTATCATTCAGATAAAGTGGAAAGGCAGAATATTGTGGATGCTATAAACCTTAAATGAAATAGAAAAATCTGGAAGCACTCAACAGGTAAGGAAAAAGAAACAAAGTTAACTTTTAAGGCTGATGACAATTTGTCAGAATTGGGAAATGCTCGAGGTGGAACAGGTTTTGAGAAAGGAACAGGCAAGACAAAGTGCAAAGGAAGATATGTGATAGCGTTTGCAGACAAAGCAATGGTTGGCTGACAGAGGAATCCCTCTTAAAGGGTGAAAGAGAATTATGAAGTGGCAAGAAAATAAGCAAAAGATGTGTGAAACCAAGTGTGCTACTGCCTGAAAGCACAAATAAAGAGAAAAACTGAAATGTACCAAAAAGGTTAACAAATGGATGAAACATAAGCTTGGGGAACAGAACCTTATCCTTTAATTAATAATTTTAAAGTCTTTCAGAACCAACCTTGTATTCCAATTCTTGAACACTTTGATAAATGTCTTCTGTTTTTTCCTTTTACTGTTTCAGAGTTCGCTTATAGAATATAGTTTGTTTTGAAAAAAGCTCAAGCATGATCCTTATTGGATGTGGATTGGACAGTTTGGTTACATAATTTGTGATTACCTGAGTTTTGAAAGTCTAGCATATGCAAGACAAAAGAACAATTTCAGCATCACGCTTCCATTTTCAACACTCAAATTGTTGTATTCATCCGAACAGTATCACTGCAATTAATAATCATCAATTCAGTTAGCGAGTATCATATCCATTCAGTGTGCAAAGCAAACTCTCCATTAAACTTATAATCAGCCAGTTAAGCCTTTCATTACAATCCCTGCTGAGGTGTACATAACACTTCATAAGAGGCATCTATTCATTTTCAATGTGTGCAGAGGCAATGTTTTAATGATTTTTCGGCCCAAGGCTTCAGTACGCCAGAGCCATTAAATTCTTTAACTTTTTTGCTTTTCTTCTGTTCACTTGGCAAACTCAGCTTGGTCAAAATGCTTAGGGAGAGAGGGTATATCATTCACAAATTAAGTTACCTTCATTTTCTTCTTCTTATCAACTTCATCCTTCATTTCAAGATGTGTACAATACAAACATGAAAGTTTACAATTTCACACACTCCGATGCTATCAATTGAACTAGAGTAAGGCAAGGGCCACCAGTTAATCTTGGTCAATTCTATTTACATTGGAGCATTGGAATCCCCTCCAACTGGGAAACTTAAAGAAGATGAAAGAAAGCACA
Organism: Chiloscyllium plagiosum; assembly: GCF_004010195.1. Classification (NCBI taxonomy): domain Eukaryota; kingdom Metazoa; phylum Chordata; class Chondrichthyes; order Orectolobiformes; family Hemiscylliidae; genus Chiloscyllium; species Chiloscyllium plagiosum. The sequence goes on from NC_057721.1 coordinate 30,285,216, forward strand.
AAAGCACACAGTAAGTAGGAGGAGATATAAGTCAACCTTCAGCAAACTCACCGGGATGGCTCTTGCAGTAAGGGGTTAATTCAAATATTGCAACAGCACTGATACAAACAAGAAACTGGAAAATAGAAGATTATTCACAACAAGACTGCAAGATCTCTGCTATTGTTTGGTGCAATTAAGAGACTAGATTATTATCAGTGGTGCAGGACAACTGCGATTGTATAACTCAGTTAGGAAATTGAGAATGCCAAACAAATAGCTGAGTCAGTACATAACACCATTCATGTCAAGGAAAATGCAATTGCCCATCAACTTTGAAGCCAGGGACCACACAGGATGGAGTGGTGAGCCCATTGTTTCCTCCTATGAAATAACATGGGAACAAAATTTGTTGAGATCAGGGCATAGATTCAAATCAAGATAAGAGAGTGCTATACACTGGGTAAACATTACTCAGTAGGATTGCAACAGATATATTGTGATATAGTGCTAGGCATCATCACAGAAAGAGGATATATTGAATATATTTTATGGCAGCCTGGAAGAGAAAAGCCAGGATGGATCACCTTGACCCAGGCCTACAATCAACACTCAACAGACCAGCGATGCTGGTTATTGTTTTCAGCCAAATCTTAGTGATATTGGTTTGAGGATTTTGTGGAAAGTTTAAGATGAAAACAATGCCTTTTTGGTTTAACAAGGCAAAGCAAGTTGCAGAAAGGTTCAATGTGAGGTGTATGTTTGGCTAACCATCAAAGAATTTGAACTGGGGCTAGTTATTTTAACTTTATGTTTTGGTTATCTAAGATATCATGGAGTTATTTGTATTAGTTATGTTAGTGGATTCAATAAAACATTGGGTTTATGGTTGAGCCCTGTATGTGTGAGAATTGTTCTTCACATGACCCTAAAAATCTAGAATCATCCATAAGGGAATGGAAGCAAGAACCTCTGACATTACAATTCCTTTCAATAGATGTTGTACATACTCCTGCTTATCCTTATCAGTACATGTTGCTCTCCAAAGCTTCAAAGGTATATTTAAGGTCTCCCTCAGAATTTGTTAGCTCAAATACGAAGGAAAAGAATGATTTCAGCTTTACATCCACTAACTCCCTTTCAAGCAGCACCGGGTAAGGTGGAACCCAGTGATTCAGTATATGCATTCATGCCCCATTTCATTCAACTGGGTTGATTGGAGGGTGAACTTTCTTGCCCTGATTACATTTGAAATGAGAAACAGCTAAGAATGACAAGGCCTATTTCAATCAGCCTTCACATCTAACAAGTGGCCATGTTATTCACATATGAAACTAAGGCACCTTAATGTTCATCTCTCTCTCCTCAAAATATTTTCCAAGTAATCCTTGACTTGTCAATTATTGATAACCCCTGGTGAAATATATCAATTTGAGCTGCCACATCTTGGGTATATGATCTATGTAGTGGTATTTCTGACAAAGTTGATAGCTTACCATTGATAGTTACAATGCTGCCCTCCTCAGCCAGTGAATGTATGCAAGCATAACCACTACCATTCGTTCAATAATCCCTAATTAATTCAATGTTATTTCCTTATCACATCACCTTATATCATTCAGTAAATTGTTTTTCCATCTAATACCCATAATCTCCTGAAACTTAGGGTCCGTTTCATTTATCTGTCTCTATTGTTTCAATAAGATATGCATTACTTCTGCACACGACTCTTGAGGTTGAACCAGGCACCAATCTGACAGGGCAATAATGCACAAGAAAATTGACACTATCCAGGATAAAAGATAACCCACTTGATTGGCCTTCCATCTACTACTTCCAAAATTTCTATCTTTCACCAATGATGTGCAGTGACAATAATGTCGATAAAATCATCTATAAAATGCAATGCAGCAACTCACTAAAATTGTTTTGAGAGCAACTTCCATACACATGACATGTAATATCTAAAAAGACACAAATAGGAGAGGAATGAGACCACTATTACCTGTAAATTTCCCTCAAAAGACACACCATTCTGACTTAGAACTTTATCATCATTCCTTCAATGTCGCTGAGTCAAGGTCCTGGAACTCCTTTCCCAAATAGTGCTATATGTATACCTAATCTTTGTGCACCAGTGGTTCAAGAAGGCAGCTCACCGTCACCTGTCAGGGGCAATAAGGGATAGGCAATGAATGGTCACCTAGTCATTGATGCCCACATCTGATGAATTAATATAAGGAAATGTCAAATTCAGAATGACTTAGACTATTCCATATTATAGACCATAGGACAAAACCTTACCAAACTGAGTTATAACCAATTCATTCCTTAGTTTGAGTCTAAGTAGTGAAGGCACTAAGAGTCTAAAGGCATATCATAAAAGTGAATGTGTGATTCTCAGATTCATGAGGCCTTTTCTCCTGAGTTTCAAGGTATACCCTTTGCAATTTACCATTAGGCTTATCCAAATAATCCTTGTATTGTCATAGACTCTCATATTTTCTGAAGTTCCTGCGGTATAACTTGTACGCACAGATCTTTCTTACTTTGCTATTACAGGACCTCATCTCAGGCCATTGTCAAAAAGATGGTTAATATATTTTTCCCTTTGCTTTGGGCACATGGTACATGCATACACGCGCACATAAACACACTCGCACGCAGCATCCTTATTTCAGTTGAAATGTGCTGCTAGTTGGTGTCACATTACCTGTTAATGATACAGTGATTATCTTCATGGATTTATGTCAATTTTCCCAAAATATTTCACGAGCTCCATATTCTTCCCAATACCTTTTCATGTTTGTATACTCAATATGATTGATAAGCTGCGTCCTATTACCTCAAGGCTTCCTGTCGCCTTCACCATGACACAGATAAACACTATTCACAACAGTCACTTCCACACTTTAGCACTTAAAGGAGACCAATAATAATGGTTCTGTGGCACAGTCTCACAGTTTATTAAATACTCAGTTTCCATTACTCACTTTCTTCCAAGATCAGGTGTGAGAGTGTATGAGGGAAGAAACCTGTTAGCATCTTGATCTGGTCATGTATCCTGATTTGTGTTGGCCCTTGAGATTAGAAGGTTTAAAGGTGAGGCCCCTCAGCAGATTTGCCTAAGGCTTCCTGTTGAACCTGGTTTCCAAACTTCCCATCCTGGACTGATCATCAGCATCATCCAGCATCAACGGACACTGCTGATAGGACTGTTCCCTGGCCTTCTACAGACTCCACCACTGCTGTTATCATTTCCTTATCAGGTTCATGGTTGGAAAACGTTACTATCTTCTGTCATAGAATATAATGATATTACAGGAGCAAATGTGGTCCCTTCATTCCCTCAATCCTACCCCACCATTCAGGAAAATCAGAGTTGATTTCATGCCAGCTCATTGTAGCCCTCAAATCCCCAATATCTCAGAAGACAAGCTACCTACTATCTAAATACTTTCAGTGATCTAGCTTCCACAACTCTATGGAGAAAAGAATTTCAAACCCTCTGGGAGAAGAAATTCCTTCCCGTCTTGGTTTTAAATGAGTGTCCCATTGTTCTGTAACTATATTGCCTGGTTTGAGAGTCCCTCAGTGGTGCAATATCTTCTCCACATCTACCCTGCCAAGTATCTCATTCTTCTAAATTCTAATGAATAAAGACCTATCCTGTTTAGACATTTATGTCAGTCAACTCTTTCTTCCCAGGATTGAGCCTTGTGAAATCTTATAAACAGCCTCCAATGCCAGCCAGTATATCCTTTGTTAAATGTGGGGACCAAAACTGTACACAATTCTCCAGGCACAGCATTTCTAACACCTGAAACAGTTATAGAGAGACTTCCTTATGTTTAACTCTGATTACTTTGCAATAAAAGGCAAAACTTCTATTTGCTTTCTTCAATACTCATCACAAATGCTGGCAAAGTCTTTTGCCGTAACATAGTCAACCATATGGAGTTGTTACCTGGATGAAGCACACGGTTCCCTCATATTATTGAAATCATTTAGACTGTCCCCTCATTCTCATTGTTTCCCATTGCACTCCACAGGCAGTCATTTATTTTGTCTAATTTCACAATATGGGCTAACATCCAAATTGGTCTCAATACACCCACACTAAGCTAACCCTGGCTTAATTCCCATGGATATTGTCAGACGTTAAGAGCCTTTGATATCATTGCAGCCTGGTTGTGGCCTGGAAATCCTTTCAAAATAAAGAGTGAACCAGATGAACATGTGAAATCCAGGATGTCCACTGTCCAGCACAGCCAGGATTAATGATTAAAATGTAAATACAAAGGTGTTACTGGTGTACTGAAGGTGTGTTATAAACTTCATGGCTGTTTAATCAATGTATTCTATCTTCAGGAAAAGAAAAGGTGATGAAGCTCCGATTTATCAATAGGCTGAGATTCAAATTAATGTTGGTTACAGAATACTGCCCTCTAAATGTTAAATATTTCTTTTTCCACATGTGCAGCCAGATCTATTGTTCTTTTTTCCAACATTTCCTGTTTTCATTTCAGATCTCCAGCTCTTTACATTATTTATTAGCTAACAGTGCTATTGGATCTCCAGTCTAACATGAAAATACCATCAGTGGTACTTCATTCCCATTAATATAAAACATCCTAATAAAAGAATACTATATAAGCAGATAAAACTAATACTGACCTGGTGATACTTCAACATTAAATGATCTGCAATAATAGAGGGATATGAATGAATGGGTCTTATTCCAGTCCAGTCATAAATGATTTAGCCCCAGACTCATTCATTTGTGTAGTTTTGGACAGTAATGCATGTGGAGTAGATTGATTAAAATGTTATCTGGATTATTCTGATAATAAAAGGACCAAAGTAAGGTTAGAGAATTTGAGAGTTCTACCTGTTTCTAGTCTGGAGGTAACAAAATGCTGAAATCGCTTTAGAAGTGTGTTAATTTGCTGTAAATTAGTTGGGAGACAAATCATTTTATCATCATATTGTCAAGTGAAAAGCTCTTACAGTTGAGTAAGGATTACATGAACAAGACTCAAATTAAAATTAAAAATCACACAACACCAGGTTTTGGTCCAACAGGTTCATTTGGAAGCACTAGCTTTCGGAGTGCTGCTCTTTTATCAGGTGGTAAGCAGTGCTCTGAAAGCTAGCACTTCCAAATAAACCTGTTGGACTACAACCTGGTGTTGTGTGATTTTTAACTTTGTACACCCCAGTCCAACACTGGCATCTCCAACTGAAACTTGACATCAAGCACAACAAGGCAGTGTATTTTGAGATGTCAGTGTTTATATTGTCCATATAATCCAGATATTACTGTGTTCCAGGAACAAGATCTAATCTTTTTAATTATAATGTTAAGCATTAGGAGGGGTGCTAGAGATAACAATGGAAATTATCTTTAAATGACATCATCAGTTTGCGTTACCATTATCCCACAGATTAAAAATTCTATGACAAGGTATAGATGTAAGGGATGATGAGGATAAATGAGTGATAAATATATCAGCCAAATATATAGGAGAATTTCATCATGGTCCAGTGGGACTCTCTCATTTTAGAGACTTTAATGAAATTGCAGCAGCTGGAAGTAGGGGGAAAAGAAAAAAAAATCCATCTCACACTTCATAGACATGGTAACCAGATTGAATCAGTCTAAAATAATAAACAGTGAAGAGAAAAAAGTGTCTGCGTGGGTTTCCTCTGGACTCTCCAGTTTCCTCCTACAATTCAAAAATATGCAGCTTAGGTGATTTGGCCATGCTAAATTGTCCATAGTGTTCAGGGATGTGTAGGTTAGGTGGATTAGTCAGGGGAAAATGCAGGGTAATGGGTCTGGGTGGGATATTGTTCGGAGGGTCAGTGTGGACTTGTTGGGCCAAAGGGCCTATTTCCACACTGTAGGGATTCTAATTCTAATTCTAAAAAAAAATTGTGGACAAGGTAATGGAGAATTGAGTCTGGATCAATTGTGGTCACAGGCTAAATTTCGAACTGATAAGAACATAAGAACTAGGAGCAGGAGTGGGCAATTTGGTCCCTTGAGCTTGCTCCGCCATTCAGTAAGACTATGGCTGATCATTTTGTGGATTCAGCTCCACTTACCTGCTCTCTCACGATAACCCTTAATTCCTTTACTATCCAAAAATCTATATCTTTGCCTTAAAAACTTCCAACGAGATAACCTCCAATGCTTCACTAGGCAGAGAATTCCACAAATTCACAACCTTTGGGTGAAGACGTTCTTCCTCAACTCAGTCCTAAATCTACTCCCCCTTACTTTGATACTATGCTTGAGTTCTTGTTTCATCTGCCAGTGGAAGCAACCTCCCTGCTTCAATCCTATCTATTACCTTCATAATTTTAGATGTTTCAGTAAGATCCCCCCTCATTCTGAATTCTATAGCCCTAGTCTACTCAATCTCTCCTAAGCCAACCCTCAATTTCAGAATCAACTTAGTGAACCTCCTCTGCACCCATTTTCATGGCAGTACATCCTTTCTCAAGTAAGGAGACCAAAACTGCACGCAGTACTGCAGATGTGGCCTCACCAGCCCCTATACAGCTGCAGCATAACCTCCCTGCTGTTAAACTCCATCTCTCTAAGAATGAAGGAAAATATTCCATTTGCCTTCTTAATTAACTGCCACACGTACAAACCAACCTTTTTTGATTCATGCACAAGGACACCCACGTTCTGTACAACAAGATGCTGCAATTTTTGATCATTTAAATAATAATTTATTTTGCTGTTATTCCTAGCAAAATGGATAATGTCACATTTACTAGCATTGCACTCCATTTGCCAGATCATTGCCCATTCACTAACTTATCTATATAAGTTACGGCGGCACGGTGGCACAGTGGTTAGCACTGCTGCCTCACAGCGCTAGAGACCCGGGTTCAATTCCCGCCTCAGGCGACTGACTGTGTGGAGTTTGCACATTCTACCCGTGTCTGCGTGGGTTTCCTCCAGGTGCTCTGGTTTCCTCCCACAGGTGAATTGGCCATGCTAAATTGCCCATAGTGTTAGGTAAGGGGTAAAGGTAGGGGTAGGGGTATGGGTGTGGACTTGTTGGGCCGAAGCGCCTGTTTCCACACTGTAAGTAATCTAATCTAATCCCTCTGCAGACTTTCAGTGTCCTCTGCATACTGCTGTGACTCTCACTTAACTGACATCTGCTAACTTTGACATACTATGCTCAGTCCCCAACTGTAAATCATCTGCAATAAATTGTAGGCAAATCATCTATGTAAATTGCAAATAATAGTGAAGAATTTGTCAATGATAAATCTCAGGCTATGTGTGGAAACATGAACATTATGGTAATGAACACTGAAGTAGAAAGTCCTTTTACGGAATGGAGGAAATCATATGGTAATAGATAAGATGTTTCATCAAATTTTAGTGGACTAACAAAATTGCAAATTAACATCTGCCCTGGTATGGACAATTAATGTGAAAAGCTCAGTGCAAATAGTTAGGAGCTACTGTCCATATCAATTGTTTTTGGAAGAAAACCAAAACTTTAATCAATGATAAGTGATCACCCTCTCACTTGGAAAGCCACTACAATCAGCTCCACTTTTTATAAGCACTTTAAATGCCCTGTATGTAAAAAGGGCATCTATTACAGCCTTGTGTTATACCTGGGAAGAGCAGATAGAGTGGAAAAATCTGGATGAGGATTTGGTAGCAACGGAAAAAACCCCAGTAATTTACAGCATGGCAACCAATTCTGTTAGGTTACATTCCTCAAGATTAATTAGCACTAATTACACACACTCATACTCTAAACAAGGCATAGAAAGTATTAAGGAATCATGCATTTCATATACACATGTTGAACAATTGTGAAAACCAGATTGTAGCAGATAAAATGTTGCCTGAAGATGGACAAAATGACACCGATGCAGTTCATGACTGCTTGTCCCTGAAGTCAACAACTGAAAATATGAAGTAACATATATACCAGAAAGGACTGATGATTGAAGGGAATCTACCATTTTAAGTATGGTTAGGAAAGTCAACAGCAAATACAGTCAGTTCTGTTATAATGCAGTAGTCATCCCCATCAAGAAATCCCACCTTGTTAGAAATAGCAGTACCATTTAAACTATCAGGGCCTGAATCACATGATAAGCAATACATGCTTTAAAAGTTTGCACTTTTGAAACAGTGATCCCCAATTCATCAATCGCAATATAGCAAGTTTGCATTAATGAAAAATGCATTATAGCAGAATAGACCAGTACAATAATTAGTTAAATATGCAAGTAACAGTAGGCAAAATCTATGGATTGTGCAAATTGAGGTGAAGATACAAAAGGCCAGAATACGTAATACAAGTTTTGAAAGTAGACTGGAAGCAAACAAACACAGTCCGAGGAAAATATAGCAAATTTGCAAAAGGAAGTTTGCTCATGAGAGGCAAAAGTTTGTAGTAGTCCACAACAAAACAGGAGGGCAAGTACAGACTGTAGCATGACAAGAACATGGCCATAAAAAATTAGACGGGAAAATTATAAAAGTAGCCAAACAAGGAAAGTTGAATTGTACAAAAAAATTAGCCAAACGTTGCAAAGTACCAGATCAAAGACAGTCAGCCTTATCATATAAGTGGGATATGCAAAGATAAAGTATTCCCTCATGGGACGTAGAGGGATAAAGTCAGACTAATAGCTCAGAGTTCTAAGAAGAACTTGGTGATCAAGATATTATAGTTGGATTTCCCTACCGCGGAACGTGATCATGATTGTTTTGTTTACTCATTTAGCAAAATACTTCTGGGAATTTAAGCCCTTTGATATTAAAACTACATTTTTATAGTGTGAAAAGATGCAAAATATACCTTAGATTTTGAGAATGGCTATCTGTGAGAAGCACAATCAGTGACTGGCACATGGTGCTAGTTTCTATTCAGCATGTGATAGAATGATGACCTGCATAACACTCAGGCATTGTTCGGTAACACTGAAAGTGACAGTGAGCAATAATCACGATAAATAGGCCTCTCATCAGTCTGTCTTGATGCCTGGTAATCTGTTGGAAAATGTGACTAGCTTCTCTTGACTTCAGAAAGACCCTGTTTAACTTTGCATGCAGTTCTCTGCATTTTTCACCACAGTCTACATCATTGAGGGCACGGGTAGATTCCACCCATTGTTCTGAACTCATACCCCTTCTTTGAACTCATGTTTTACAGTGAAGATTGGGTCCACACTAGGATTTTAAAATTTATGAGATTTTTAAGATAGAGACACTAGTGAACTGAGGCGAAGTGAGGCTAGAGTTAATGAATGAGCTTTGTTAGCAGAGTTAGCATAATGGAAAAGTTTTGAATGAGATGAAGTTTAAAGAGGGTGAAACATAAGTCAGCCAGAGAAACATCGGAATTACCTAGCCAGAAGGTGACAAAGGCATGAAGAATTTGACTGAGTTAGGGATGGAGGTATACACTATTATGGAGATGAAAGTACACAGCCTTGGTGATGGGAAGCAAATGAAATTGGAAAGTCAGTTGAATTTTGAGTAGAATATTTAGTTTCCAGCTATTTAGTTCAGCCTAAGACAGTGGCAATGATGGAATCAAGATGAGACAGTAATTTCTAGCTGGAGCTGAAGCTGATTGCTTTGATCTTCACTGATGGTTAACTATAACCAGAATATTAAACATAATTGAAGGAGACTGCTCAGGCATTTTGTCTATGAACTATTGCTAGAGCAATCTAAAACCTATCACATTGGTTTACATTCCTTCATCTCTTAGGATCCCTGCTTCATTTCCCTTAAAAGATGGAATTTATGGTCAACATCTCTACTTAATTTCTTACTGGTAATTTTTAAAGTTGTTTGATGCTGACAAAAAATTTGGCATTGCCACTTAACTGCTCACTGCATGATTTCCTTACAAAATATCCATGCAACTAAGCATGTTGTTTTAATACATTTAGATCTTATTTCCACAAAGATCAACAATGCCTTCATACAAAAGTTGTCAACAGGCATATTTTCTAAACTGTGAACACAAATGTTCAGGAATCTTTTGAATTATAAAATGTTGATGCATGCAATTCAATCAAACACTCTTATATACAGCTTATTTCTTTGTAACTTCAGTATACTGTGGCATTGCATTTTTGTTTAAAGTTATATACACATGAGGATACATAGTAATTATTTACTGATATTTTATACAGATAAACACACATTTATATTTTCTTCCAGAATGAGGAGGACCCAATAACTCATGGACCACTGACATCACCGTTTGGCAATATGTTCAGTTTTTCAGCCAGCACAATAAAATGTCAATGTTGTTTCTTGGATAAATGGCATAATAACATTCCCTTATGAAAACATTTATTCATTTCAAAAAAGAAACAATGGGATAAAATTGGGATGGGAAGAGGAAATGAATACATCCATAAATATCACAAGAGGGCAAAAGTACCAAGGCAATTAATGGGGCTAAAAGTTGAGGCATCTACTAAACCTAATGAAGTGCATCCTAGTATTTTAAAGAAAGTAGCTACAGAGAAAATGGGCACACTGGTAGCAATCTCCCAAAAATCCTTAGATTCTAGAAAAGTCCTGGAGAACTAAAAAATTGCCAACGGAATGCATTCATGTAGAAGGGAATTAGACAATAACAGTTTGTTTAATGCTTGTTATTGGAAAAAAATATTGGAGTCTGTATAAATGATGTAATGGGAAACATTTAGAAATACTGAATTTAATCTAGCAGAGTCAGCCCAGCTTCATAAAAGGGAAGTCATGCCTGATACTTCTTTGAGAAGGTAATAAGCAGGCTAGGGAAGCAGTGGATGTAATATATTTAGATTTACAAAAGATGTTCAATAAGATATCACACAATTGCTTCAATAATAAAGTAAGAGCCCAGAATGTTGGGGTAGTGCATTAGCATGGATAGAGATTGGCTAACTAACAGAAGACAGAAACGGGACAAGATGGTATATTCAGGATGGCAACCCTGTGATTAGTGGGCCAGTGCTGAAACCACAATTATTAACAATAAATATTAATAACTTGCAAGGGGGAAATGTATAATAGCAAAGTTGGTGGATGACACAAGGATAGATGGAAGGCAAGTTGTGAGCAAGAGAATCTACAGAGGGATAGAGTCAGAGAGTCATAGAGATGTACAGCATGGAAACAGACCCTTCGGTCCAACCCCTCCATATCCCAACCCAATCTGGTCCCACCTGCCAGCACCAGGCCCATATCCCTCCAAACCCTTCCTATTCATATTCCCATCCAAATACCTCTTAAATGTTGCAATTGTACCAGCCTCCAACACTTCCTCTGGCAGCTCATTCCATTCACGTACCACTCTCTGTGTGAAAAAGTTGCCCCTTAGGTCTCTTTTATATCGTTCCCCTCTCACCCTAAACCTATGCCCTCTAGTTCTGGACTCCCTGATCTCAGGGAAAAGACTTTGCCTATTTATCCTATCCATGCCCCTCATAATTTTGTAAACTCCTATAAGGTCACCCCTTAGCCTCCGATGCTCCAGGGAAAACAGCCACAGCCAGTTCAGCCTCTCCATATAGCTCAAATCCTCCAACCCTGGCAACATCCTTATAAATCTTTTCTGAACCCTTTCAAGTTTCACAAGAACTTTCCAATAGGATATTGACAAATTGAGTGGGCAAAACCTGGCAAATAGCAGAAATGTAGGAAAATATGAGGTTGTGTACCTGGGCAAGAGGAAGAAAGGAGCTAAATATTATTTAAATGGAGAAAGACTGCAGTCAGATAAAATTTGTGAGTCCTTGAGTTTTGATTACAAAAAGCCAGTATATAAGTTCAGCACACAATGGAGGAAGAAAAATGAATATTTGCCTTTATTTCAAATGAATGGAGTATAGAAAAAAGTAGCCTTGCTAAAATAAAAACTATACAAGACTACATATTGACTGTGTTAGTTATTTTATATGTCAAATATTGTGAACAGTTTATTCACCTTATGTAAGGAAAGATATAATGTCATTGGAGACAGTCCACAGAGGATTCACTAGGTTGATGCTGTTTATCAAAGGATTTTCTCCTGAGGTGATGTAGTGTAGTTTGGACTCATTGGAGTTTTAGAAGAGTGAGAGGTGACTTTATTGAAGCATATAAAATGGTTTAAGATGACTTGACAGGATAGATACAGAGCCTTTGTCTTTCCTTGTAACACAATTGATGAGCTTAATTTCAGAGTGAGTGCCCAGTTAGGACAGAGATGAGAAGGAATGGATTGAATATCTGACTTTTGCTCCTATATCATGGTGCATCGTTTTGGGCAGCCACCATTAACCAAGGAGATCAGGAAGCCTGACATAAAGCACCCACACTGACAAAGCTGCCAGTGCCAGTTTCTTTAATGGTTCAAACACTCTATTATGAATACATTTTTACCACTTTTCTTCCAATCCAAAGCTTATTTCAAATAATCTAAAGCTTTAAGAGACCACTGCAGTGATTTCTCCCAACTTATTTTTTTGAGGATTCGAACAATTGAACTCTTACTGCTGTTTTTCACTTGCTGTGCAACTTAACTTAGGCCCTAAATTTTGGTCTTATTTTCCAAAATTGTGCTGGGATCGATACCTCTTCCAGTCACTGAAGGCACAGCTTTTTGATAGTTCAACAGAACACCGATCTGACTCAAGAACACAATTTCAGGTCAAGTCTGTATCGCAGGTTTCAGGTAACTTTCAGAATGTGGGAGGAAAGGGAAATGGGACCAACAGGAAATACTAGACAGAGCATTGCTGCCAGAGTCTTCCTGTTCTGTGCACAGACAGCTCAGTTTCTCAGAGGGGACACACCACTGATGTTAGGTAATACGTATTCAAGGAACTTAATATCAGTTTAGTGCAATGTCCAATGCAGTTTCAGATAGAACTTTATTCAGATCTGTTTTGGGGATCCAGGATTTTGATCCCTCAAATTTTATTTTGTTTTTTTGCTGGGGATTAGAAACCAACCTAAAAGGGAAAAAAAAAACGTGCAATGCAATATTTAAGGTACCTAGCAATTGAAACTATGACTCATTTGTTGTACAACGTGCATTGAATGTGTGACTGCTGGAAATTTCTATGTATGGACATCAGGCAAGAGCAGACATGGAATTTAGCTTTGGCACCCTCATGATATAATAGCCTATGCTGTCAAGATTCACACATCAATAATAACTAATATAGCAGCGTTAAAGGATGCATTAAAATTCACTATCTCTGTTCAAGAGAATAGTAATTTGGATAAATTACTGAGAGAATCAAATCATAGCCTTCATGAGAAGCAGAAACAAAAACCTGCTGGATAGGTAAAAGAGGAGATAACTAAATTAAAGTCAGGAATAATTTATAAACTGTCTAAAAAATTGACAGCTTTAAGCACGAAGTACTACATCTTCTAGAAATATCCAATTGGAGAGAAAATTTAAACAAACGGTTTTGCAGCTACATTTTTCAATAATGCAGATATTTATAGATCCATTCTACTCTTAACATGAATTCAACAGGCAGAATCTCATAGGTCTGAGTGACATGGGCTATTGCAGGGTGTGTGGCAGATTTCAGCAACAAATGCAGTGAGCCTCATCCAACAATGAGATCATCTCAGTCCAATCTTTTGGCTTTATATAGAGATACTTGGTGAGATACTTGCTCGGCCTTGCATCAAAAAACCCTCCAAAAACCTTTATGCAACTCTTGACTTATCCAAAAATCCACAGGATCAAGCCCAGTATTGGCTTTAGTTCCTATCCAGCACTTTCTTTTTGACATTTTGAGGTGAAGAATGACTTTTATTTGTTGAATGACTCACACAACAGTTACTGTAGCAGTTTTGAAAACTCAGAAAAATATTATAAAATTGAGTTATTCATCCTCAGAATGACACAGTGAAGTTTAAATTTCAGTAAGAATAACAACTGCAGGCAACACCCCAATAAGTGGTTTCTCTGTGAAAACATTTCCTGTCCCTTGAAGGTGACTATTGGAACCACAAAGATTTTAATTGGCTTAATTGTCAAACCTTGCTCAGTTCCATTTCAAAATGGCTTGCACAAGATCCCAATAATGTTATATGTGAGGAGGGAAGGATTTAGAAGGGTTAATACTTAAATGAGTGTGAAGTATCACCCACTGTGGTATTCTAAGGACTTCACTGGAGAGCAAAGCAAGGTCTTCTAGATGGCAGACCTAAGGTTAGGGTTTCCCTAAAGTCTTTTTAGTAATGTAGAATCAAATATAATCTGTAAAGTGTTATAGGAGCAAGTTGGGACTGCAGATGCTGGAGATTGGAGTCGAGAGTGTGGTGCTGGAAAAGCAGAAAAATCGGGCTGTTGCCAGAAATGTTGATTTTCCTGCTCCTCGGATACTGCCCGACTTGCTGTGCTTTTCCACCACCAAATTCTCGACTGTAAATAGTTATAGTTCATTACATCTCTGCATCTGTTTGTTCTATTTTTTAAAGAGGTGGCTATCCCACCCATACTGCATGATGAAAGCCATTAAAGAAAGTAGGTTTGGTTGGTAGCATACATAATAAACAGAACTGCAAACAGTAAAGTTTGACTATTCATGTTTGTACTTACACCTGATACCTTCAAACCAACAAATCAGACTGCATTTTAAAAAAGCTGGCACATTATTAATTACATGAGATAAGAGTTTGTTCCAAACATCTATCATGGTGAGCACATATAGCAACTGTTTACAATAACCATTAAGGTTCTGTTTTTAAACTCATTTTGGACAAGGTAAGAAAATTAATTCATATCAATAGTGCCTGTATTTTCATTGAGTGGTTGCTTTGTTTATTTCGCGGTCGTCTGTTTGATTTTTATCAAAGAGATTTTACATTATTTGAATTTCTCTGTGATTGAATCTTTCAATAGCTTTGGAGCTCACTCCCAAGTTTTCCTAAATCATATTGATCTTCTGAAGTATGGGATAACACATCATTTAACAAAAGTACTAAAATACGCAAACAATTTTTAAAAAGTGCTTACTAATTGGACTTTTATGACATTTGCTATTACTATCAGTAACTGTCCTCTTTATGCAGCATATTTTGTCCTTTAGGTTACATATTTACAAAACATGGAAGCACATGTAATAAATAATATATACTTAAGAAAAATATACTGTCTACTGATAAACCTAAACAGGTGAACATGATACTTCTTGATTCTCCATGTGATATAAAACTATTACTGGGTGTGTTTTTGTCCTGGTATAGACTGTGTTCTGGAATGAGAGAAAGGGAGAGATTGAATGGGATGAAATTGGGTAGCACAGTCTTTAACACTGGTGCAGGTGAATGAAAGATGGTGCAATGTCACAAGTGTGTGAGTAGGCGTGCAGAGGGCCTTTAGGCTTAGAGGCGTTGGTTGTAGGGGTGGGTTGAGCAAGAGTGAGGGAAGATATTACAGGCAGTAATAAGAATGATAGAGCATGAACTGTAGTGGGATATGAGTGTAGTAGCAGAAATTGATCAAGCATGAGGTTGCAGAGAGAAGCTGCTGGCTCTTAACCTCTTCTTTCAAAACTCCTGGGTATTCCTCCAGTTGGCTGAGACTGCTCTGACCCAGGGGACAGCCTTAGCACAGGTTGGTAGGAACTGGCATTGCGGTCCTTACTGCTGGTCCTTGTGAAGAGGACTGCCTTCCTCTACACTGCCCCATCCACCAGGACCTCAAGGTCCCCATCCACAAAGCAACTTCCCCTTTTCCATGTCAGGGATTATGATAGACAGCCTTGTATGGATGGTGCTTGACCTGGTGCATAATGACCTTTTAAAAAATTGTACCAGTGTTAGGGATGATAGGATATCATGAAATAGGCTGTCAGTGTTAAAGTTCTTCTGGGGATGTTGAGTGGTAAAATTGGCTTGGCATCAGACAAGAGACCGCTGCCACAGGACCATGATAGGTCATCAAGGAGAAGATATAGTGAGAGATATTGTGATGATATATAGCTGGGCCTTGCAGAAAGAAACTCTGTGTGAATTTCAACAAAATTGACACTAAGCTAAAATATGATGAGATTCAGACAATTGGCCTTTTTCTAAAGTGAAGAAAAATTACAATATTGACTATTTCATTGAACCCTCAAAAGAGATGAAGCAAAAGCAACTGTTAGATGAAGAAGTTCCTCCCAGGAGGCCAGACCGCTAGCCGGAAAAGAAATAAATAAACCCTGTACTATTATAAAAAAACTAATGAAAACAAGTAAGTCATCAAAAATGTTTATAGCTAATGAATTGGGCAGAGAACCTGAGCTCTCTACGATTATAAAGACAGAAAGACACCTTCCCTAATGCAGGACAGAGATATCAGATTTTCAACATAAATTCATGACCATTGACACTACGGGCAGGATGGATAATGCCCTAGTTGCAAAGGCAATAGCCTATTTATGCAACATAGCTTTGCAGTTGTGTAAGGAGAATATCAGCATGAGCTTGACACAAAAATTGAATCCTTGGAAAAAGATTCATCAAAAGATAGTAAACCAATTGCATGTAGCTAATAAAAAGAAACAGAAGAAAAGCGATCCTTAAATTCAAGTGGGATCATGTCAATGTTGAACTTGCATCAACTGTTAACCCACATATTGAGAGCTGGAGGCTGCTGTCTCATGAAGTCACCGAAATGCCATTGTCTGTAACTTACCAGTCTCACACGACAGCAATTACTAACATGCTACTGCACACTACAGAAAGAGAAATCCTGCCCTGGAGTTAGTGAATAAGACTTTATTTCCCCACCTCACAAACTGTCTGTAGGAAGATCATTTTCTTTTCATCTATTGGATTCATCTCAACATCAAAGAGCAAAGCAGAAGGAAAGGAGAGTGAGAATTTTTGATCTTTGTCTTCCTTTTCAAGAGGCAGTGATCATTCCAGTCCTGGAGTAATCTCCTTTGAATTACTTTTTTCCTTTATTGGTCTTCACTGCTGTTACACTCAGGTCACAGTCTCTGAATCAACCATCATAAGAAGCTATCATTCCACTGCAATGTTTTTACCCTCCAAGGGAATAATCCATAAGCACAAAACATCCAAGAAAACAGAGAAGCTGTTGGAGGTTAATGCCTCAAGAAAACTTGTGGGGAATGGGTGAAAGTGGAGTAAAAGAGTTGAAATGGTCATGGTTAAAAGTTGCAGTCAGACACTGACCAAACTATTAGCAATTCAAGGAAGTACACAATGTTGACAATTAGACAATGTGTCTTGGTCAGTAACTGATAGCCATGTTAGAAAGGATGATCTGCAAGGTCTTTAAAACTCTGTATCAAGTTGGTGTTGGACTCTTCTTTAAAAGATTGAGCAGGCCTTTCAATGTATTTGCATGTATTTTGTTATGATCACTCGGCTAACTACTTCGTCCGTAGTCTGTCTCTACTAAAACCATTGAGTTCTCTGCAGAATATTTGTATGGGTTTGTCTTTTAGTAAAATAGCATTTGTGTTTTATTATCCTAACTTGGTTGTTGCACACTTGTGCCTGGTGTCTTAAGTTCTGACCTATACTCTCACATATCCTTTAACATACTCACAACTTCAGTGTCTAAGTTGGTAGCTGCTAATTCAGGATCAGATGGTGCTGTTTCTTCATTTTCACTGCTTTTTCCTCCACTGACTGGAAAGTTTCCAGCTATTGGGTATTGACAATAAAATTGGAGGATAGTTGCATTGTGGAGAAAATAAAAGAATTTGGAGAAGATTTGTAGTTCAGGTTATGGATCAGGTTGTAAGTTTACTCGCTGAGCTGGTAGATTTGTTCTCAGATGTTTCATCACTGTGCAAGGTAACATCATCAGTGAGCCTCTGGTGAAACATTGATGTTCTGTCCCGCTTGCTATTTATCTGTCTCGGTTTATTGTGGCGGGTGAATTCATTTCTTGTTCAGTTTCTGAGAGGTTGGTAAATGGGGCCCCAATCTGTATGTATGTTTGTTGGTGGAGTTCCGGTTTGAATGCCAGGCCTCTAGGAATTCTCATGCATGTCTTTGTTTAGTTTGTCCCAGGATGGATGTATTGTCCCAGTCAAATGGTGTCCATCTTGGTCTGTGTGTATGGATACTAGTGATAGTTGGTCATGTCTTTTGGTAGCTAGTTAATGCTCATGGTGTCTAGTTTCCTGCCTGTCTGTCCAATTTAATGCTTGTTGCAGTCCTTGCAGAGTATTATGTATGTGACATTCATTCTACGGGTTTTGGTATGGGGTCCTTTAAATTCATCAGTATTAAGTTCACCAAAGAGAAAGAGGACAATAACAGATTCCCCTTCCTGGATGTCTCAGTAGAACAAAAAGTCAATGGAGAGCTGCAGACCAGCGTCTGCAGAAAAACCACACACACTGACCAAAAACTCAACCACAGGAGCAATCATTCCAACACCCACAAACAGAACTGCATCAGGACATTATTTAAATGAACCACAACACACTACAGCACCCAGGAACTTTAAGAAGCCAAGGAAAAACACCCATGTAATGTATTCAGGAACAACGGGTACCCGATAAGCCACTCCTGCACAACATACCTAAACAGGAGGACTCAACATACCCAGATACTCTAGCCACCCTTCCGTACATCAAAGACATCTCAGAGATGATGACCAGACTATTCCGGCCCCTAGGCACCATGGTAGCCCATACATTGGACGGACAGACAGGAAAATAGCTACCAGGATACATGAGCACCAACTAGGTACCAAAACACATGACCAACTATCACTAGTGTCCATATACACAGATGAAGAGGGACACCAGTTCAACTGGGACAATACATTCATCCTGGGACAGGCTAAACAAAGATATGCATGAGAATTCCTAGAGGCCTGGCATTCAAACTGGAACTCCTTTAACAAACATGTAGATTTGGGCCTCATTTACCAACCTCTCAGAAACAGAGCTGAAAATGACATCACCCACCACAGATAAATAGCAAGCAGGACAGAACATCAATGCTTCACTGGAGGCTCACTGATGATGTTACCTAGCATGGTGACGAAACATCAGAGAACAAATCTACCAGCTCAGCGAGCAAACTTACAACCAGAATAATATAAGAAATGCATGTTTTCACCATCAGGAGCTTGTGAATAAAGAAGATTGAGAAATGAAAGAAACATGAAAAGAGGAGGAAAAGGATCATGTACATAGAGACTCTCATTACCTGCAGACTCTGCAGAACAGTGTGCAGAATACAGTGTTATAGCTGCAGAGTGAGAGATCAGAATAAATATTTGAGAGGCTCATTCAAAATTCCGATAACAGCAGGGAAGAAGGTGTTCTGAGAAATGTTTTTAAGAAGGTGGGCTTACTAGTTCTCCAATTCTTTTCCATTGCTTCCTGTTATGCACCGTGTTCTCCTGCAAGTAAGGAGGAAATGTTCCAAAGTTTCCTACGTCTGTATGCATGGTATAGCTTTCCTGGCTGAATTGCTGCTAATGTATTAGCTGTAACTAATAGGAGCAAGAATGTCAAGGGGTGAAGTGTGAGAGGTTAAGATAAAGCACAAGAGCTGTAGAATCATCTATTGATTCACAGAGGATACTAGTAGATGCAGTCCCGTGAATTGAACCCAGATAAGGCTAATGGTGCAGTTGTTCAAAAACCTAAGTCGAAGATTAACTCTCTCAGTGTGACAACTCATGTCAGATCATTGAATTTCCTCTTACATGGTAGCTATGTTCTCAGAACAACATACTGGACAGTGATCTGTGCCACTATTTGCTCCCATTCCATTTTGACCGTGTGTCTAAAGGGTTTCTTGCCTCTCTGTGAATAGAAGACCATTTTTCCTTCATTCAAATTCTTCCAGCAAAACTTCCACTGTTATATCTAAAACCATAGATATGTACTCTGTCAAATATTCAGCCACTGCTCAAATAATTATAGCACAGTTACAGTTTTCAAACACCCCAACTGCTTCTTAACAGCCACAGTAAGCCCCATTGTTCAGTTTTGCAGGCTACCTTAAACCAATTGTTAGTTGGCCACTCAAACACAATGAACAAAAGGAGTAGTGCTGGCTGTATGCAATGATCAGGTAAAGCAGTGGACATAGACTAACCACAAACTAAAATTGGTTTTCAGCAGTTTATTCATTCCACCACAAAGTCTTTAAATTATTGATTTCCTCTTTACATCTTCTGAACCTGAAAGGAGAGTGTAAAAATGCACAACTTGAGGAAGTAAAATATATGCTTATATCAGAACACGCTAATTTTCTTTCATTCTGCACTCACTACATTTCATTTGAAAAGGCACATGAATGTTTGGAACTGATTTCTTGAAACATGGTCCTCGCACTCACAAGTTCTTATCCAAGATTAAATCTATGAATTCTTCTGATTGAAGGTATTAAAAACCTGAAAACAAAAATCTGCTACCATTTAAGACAACATTTAATTGCTACTTCTCAAGCTGTGTGGCTTAATTAAGCAATTGGAATAAACAAGCATCTTGCATGTAGCTTAATGGTCATTTAAGTAGTTTTGAGTGGGTTGCAATTTTCTCGTTTGACCTATTCATAGCCACCAGAAAAAAAATCACTTTATGCTTCCACATAAATCATCCATATAATAGCCATTAAAACATTTTAGTAATTGAAGGAAACATTGACAATATATTATAATTCACAGTGGGCTTACCATTCTGCTATAAAATGAATTGAGGGAAATAATAAAATTATATCGCTGCTTAATTTTGTGCCAAATTTCACATAATAAAATTATACAATGTGTTTTTAATTCTGAGTTTTATCAATTCTAAATTGTTAAAAATTAATGCAAATCTTTCCAGAATGAAAGAGGAAATGGCTGGTGACCTAAATGCTCTTGGGCCTTATCTAAATAGAGAAAGCAAACTATCTATATCAAAGTGAGTTCCTCAACTGAACTCCACAGGTTCAGGTCAATGCAGCACTGCTCAGCAAGGAGGCTATGCACTTTGTCAGCAGCAACAGCAACTTAATTCATCAGCTTGTAGAGGGAACAAGGCAAGGCACGTGAGGGAATGTTTTTGGAAGAGCAGCAACAGCCGTGGTCAAAATCATTTTGCATCATATGGGGCTGGGCAACTGCCACTCTATCTGGACCTAAATAAAAAAGTCTCAATTTTTCTTGCTGTGTTCTGTCTTTGGAGTCAAATGGTGAAGGATAAAACTGTAAACAAGAACTAAATTATCCCAGTTGTGCGATGTTCTGCTTGGAGGCTGGAGTTGTGTCAAGATAATCCTCTATGTGCTCCCACTGATAGAAATCTTTCACAGGGGTAATCTGGGAAGCAAATGAGTTTCCTGTTTTATGGGATAGGCAATCAATGTGCATTATTGACTTTGGGCCTTTGCTGGTGTCAAAGTGACCCCATCACATGTGGAGGCTCCATTTCCTAAAAGAGTTAATTGTTTATTAATTGGATGTTTAATTATTTTCAAACAGTGGTCATTAACAGGAAATTCACCTGTGTTCATAGACATATGGTTGAACAATTGGTTGTTGGGTTGGATGTGCATAATAGTAATGGTTCTCAGTAAACAAAAGACTGTAATAGTATACATATGGGGGGATGGATTTTATTGTGAGTTTTAGGATCTCAGCTTCACTTGAATAGTTGTCCAAAGCATTTATGCTTGCCGAGGGCACACATGGATGGCGGGAGCAGTAATTTACACACAGGTGAAACTGCAGACAATTGAAAGTATATGCAGAATAAATAATCACATTTTGGAAAGGTTCAAAGGCATCTCAATCAATTATAAACCTTACAGGCAAAAAGGGAAAGGGCATAGATTAGACAAGCAAGTCTGAAGGAAACTTACTGTTACTCTCACTCACCCACATCCACTCTTGAAGTCTCTTACTCATGCATGCTCATTTGCTTTCATACTTTCTCACAGGCACTCAGGCTCATTATCTTCCTCTCACAGGCTTCTTCACTCACTCTCTTCTACACTCACATCCAGTGGTTCTCAGTTTTTATTCATACTCACTCTCTCACACACACATTCATTCTCACATATCGAGAAAGTGAGGACTGCAGACACTAAAGAGTCAGAGTCAAAAGATGTGGTGCTGGAAAAGCACAGCAGGCCAGGTAGCATCCAAAGGGCAGGAGAATTGATGTTTTGGGCATAAACCTTCATAGGGAATGTGCATGCCTGATGCAGGGTTTATGTCCAAAACGTTGATTTTCCTGCTTATCAGATGCTGCCTGACCTGCTGTGCTTTTCCAGCACCACACCTTTTGACTCAGTTTCACATATGCACAGACTGAGTCTCACTTTCTTGACACACTCACTCACACAATCAGTTACTCACAAACCTTTGCTCTGTCTCTCTTCATTCACTCTCACACACATACACACAAAAACACACATCATCTCCAACCCACTCAATCTCTTTCACACATTCACTCATTTACTCCCATTCTCTTCTTTCACATGTGCTCACTCACTCACTTTTTTGCATACACACTCACTCATTTTTAGTCTGTACCTCACACATGCTTAGTCTCTTTCCTGCATGCACAATTGCTCTGATTCACTTTCTGATACTCACACACAAAATCACTGGCATGCTCTCTCTATCACATAAAGTTTGCTCTTCCTCTTTTACATGCACACATTTCACTCACTTTCACTTGCTCTCACACACACTCAATTTCACTTCCTCTCTGTTCCAAATACTCTTTCTCTCTTTCACATGCACACACCTATGCTCTTACTCTCTCTGCCTCACACTCAATTTCAGTCGATCTTACACATGCCTACGCACACACTCACTCTCACTACCTCCTATCCGCACACACACTTTTTCTCCTATAAGTACTACTCATTCACTCATTCTCGCAAACAAACACTCACTTTCACATCACAGCATTGAGAGGGAGATCAGTTTGAGAGGGGCTTGCCCAAGATAATACATCATGAAGTGATTAATTTTGATCTTGATCTTATTATGTATTGAAAATGTGTGCATATAGTTAGGTCAAATAAAATAATTTAAAAATGAGCTACATGGTTGAAGTGACAAGTAAAACATTCTATGCATATCGATGTATATAACAATGGTGTTTGACTTTCATGTCAATACAGAGGAAAAAACAGTGACAGTAGGGTGAGAAATGAAAGAGAAAAGGTCCAAGGTGGCCAAGAGTTAAGTTTCTGTCAAATTGGCTTCATCTATTTCAGTGATGTTACACAGTTCCTGGGTAAAGACAAGGACCTCTAGTTTTCAGAGTAAGCAGTTGTGTCTGAACTACCAAAGACCCCAGTAATTATCTTGACCAAATGTTGTTGTACTTATTGCTATCATGCAATCAACCTTCGTGTTACTTAAGAACAGTGTCTCTTGTAGATACTCAATGGTGGTACTACATTGGCTCAAGATAAGTGAGTGTTGGTGGTAGTGAAGTAACTCATAAACAACACTTACTCAGCACTACAATACTAGGAGGGGAGATAAATATTGCAAGGTATCAGAAGTTGTCAACTGGGAAAATGCAATATGGTTGTAGCAGTGCAAATGTGACCCTTACCATGAGGAGGAGAAATCTAGAAGGAGAGGAAAAAAGCGTAAATCAAGTGAGCTCATCAATTCAACAGCACCACCATTTTAAGAAGACACAGCAGTCAATGAGTCAAAAAGTGTGGCGCTGGAAAAGTACAGCTGGTCAGGCAGCATCCGAGGAGCAGGAAAGTTGACATTTTGAACATAAACTATTCGTCCCATATGCCTGAAACATCGACTCTCCTGCTCCTTGGATGCTGCCTGACCAGCTGTCCTTTTCCAGCACCACACTTTTGACTCTAATATCCAGTATCTGCAGTCCTCACTTTCTGACAATAGTCAATGATGAAAGAATGTGAGTAACAGAGAGAGAGCGAGAGAGAGCAGCAGCTGTGGAAACAACAAAAAGGCAAGCTTAGCACTACAATGGAAAAGTTCATTCAGAAGCTAATAAAATGCTGGGCAGGGGATGTTGGTCAGGAAACGAGTGAAGTGTTTGCCACACTTTTTTAAAAAAATGTAATTCTTCAAGAAGGCGATTCTCTCAGGAGAAACTGCAAGCTTCAGGAAGTGCAATTAGATATTGCAAGGAAAAAGGTAATAACTGCACAAAGACCAGAAAGGGAAAGAAAGGGAGTAATCAAGGGTGTTCTCACCTCTCATGATGAGTATTGCCACTACTGGCATTAAGCTCCTTCAGATACAATTGCAAGGAAAATTGAAAAGGTCATAAAGAAATTCAGACCTTAGCTACAGAATTGGGAACTCTTCAGGATTTATTTAATCTGAAAATGAGAACATGTACAGAAAAGTAAGGAAAATTGAAGATGACTCAATAATTAAACCACAACCTCATTTTAAAGATGTATAAAATCCATAGTGAAACAACCGTACTTAGAAGTTTGTCTGATGTTTTAGACAATGAAAGGTGGTAACATGTTTATTTTACTGAGGAAGAAATGTAAAAATTCCACCTTGGCACTAGAAGATTGAAAACTCCTAGCAGAGGTGGGTAGCCAACATTTTGTGGATTGCAAATGGAGGGAGAACATTGGTAAAGACACAAAAACCCCATGATTAGTACAGATATACAAGGTTTCTAGAAAAGACATGAAAACCCATGGATAATTCAAATATACAAGGTTGCCAAGAAAGAGAGTTTAAAAAGATTGAAAGTAGTTCTGAATCACTACAGAGGAGACCGTAATATAGCTTAAAGCTTTACTGAAGAATTTAATGCAGTCAGAATTAAAAGCATGTCAGATATTGCAATGAGTCTAACATGCTCTACAGTGATTAAATTTTACAATATTCATTAATTCAAAAATACAAGCTTATAGAGCAGCAATTTTACAGCATTGCAATAATAGATATTTAAAACATTATTACAATTTTATGAATCAGCACCTTAAGAAGAAATTGAAAAAGCACAGTACTTTCTAGCAGTTTCAAAGTCAGAGAAAGACAACATAGAATACAAAACTTGACTTCAGGATGGTGACAGTTGTTAAGATGCAGTATTTCCTTGAAATCAAACATTAATATTAAAGTTACATTCATACACTATTGTGTTCAGGGGCCAGATTGTGGAGGATGCTTTAGGAGATGAAATATCAAAGATGGAACAAAAGCTTCTGGCAATTACAGAGGAACCTCAATTTTCCGAAGGACATAGGCAGGAATTCGATTCCGTTAATCAAATTCCAGATAATTGAATGCGGATAATATAGTTTAGCCAAGCATTGGGACCTTGTGATCTTGCCAGATAATCTGATATTCAGATAATCAAATGCCAGATATTCAAGGTTCCTCTGTACATTAGTTTGAGAACAAATAATATGATTTAACAGAAGAGTATACCTTCGAGGAAAATCCACAGATACTTTCAATAATGACTCTATAAATTAGAGGAATATGAAGCTCTCACATCAGAATTCATAAGAAATAGATTTGAAGTTAGAATATTTGATTAAACTTTGTCAGGTTTCTTGTATTCTAAAGAAGATTTAACTTTGGACCCAGCTCTCAAACTGTGCTCAAAATAAAAAAATGTCCAACCTGTTCCTGAAAGGAAAGAACCAATATCACCCTAAAAATGTAACAGAGTCTATTCACTCTTTAAAGTAGAGACACTCTAAAAATGCATATGATAAGCCTACACAGAGTACAAAACAATACTTGATGCAAAATAAGTATCATTCCTGCAGGACAACACACACTCTCAAGCACAATGACCAAGTATCACTAAGGAGTGCTATGTTTGCAAAGCTGTCGTCACTTCCAGAAAATGTACATAGGTCATACACAGTTTCAGAAGAATAGAAATGTTAGTATTTATACAAACAAAGAGAACTATATAATTGTATACTCACTGCCACTAAAAAAGATATCTTCATTTGCCAGCACCATTGGAGAAAATATGCAAAACCCTCCTCAGGGATCTAATTAATTCATTTTGAGCCTGGAAAAAAAAACAACTTTTTTACATGAATGAATATCGTCTTAATTTTCCACTTGATGCAGAAGCACATATTATTGTTCAATCAGACCAGTTATCCTTGGACGAAAAGGGAGAAGCTATATCCTACAGAGATAAGACTACGTGGCATAGGTGGACACACTGTCACTAGTCTAGGAATGTGGCAAGTTGCACAAGATAACAATACACTGAGGACAGTTGAAAATGTGTAGTTTGTTCGCAATTGGCCAACTTTACTTCTGAGCCTGCACACGTGTCTGAACTTCAACCTTATCAAAAGATTTGAAGGCCAATCACGAACTCCAAGAGAATAACAAGTCCAGAAACAACTGCTGTGTGAATACTGGTCCAGGTGAAAATATTGTTGGCCAACCAGTCAAGAAGCTTCAGTAGATGACATAATACCATACAATGGTAATGAGCATTCAGTTATGTTTAACCTGTCATGCACAAATGAAATTAGAACAATACTAAAACCATCACAATAAATCAATGATGATTCTACAGGAGGCAGTTAAAAACACTTTAATAATCTCATAAGACTTTGACCCTTTAAACGAGGATGGAACATATGAAAACAACATGTGGAGCCAACAGTGGCTAAGAACTACTTGGATGGGCAAGAGCATGGCCTCCTGGTAATGTGGACCACATCACTCTTAATGCATTCTGACTGTCAGAACAAATGGCTGTACGGACTTGGAACTTGACTCTTGAGCTAGCCATGCGCAGCAAATTAATGCTACAATATAGAAATGAAAGAATTAAAGGAAAAATATAACACAAAATTGTTACATAACACAATTTACAAGCTTGCATATCAAATTAAATAAAGCGGTATTGCTATTTTCAGAAGACAAAATCTTCCAAAGAAAGTAATTAAAACAATAATGATTTACTTCAGCATTAAAAGCTCAGAGCCAGAAAGACTGCAACATTTAGATACAGTAGAGAGAAAAATAATTTTAAAGGAAGAAGAATAAATAATCACATTTAGAAGACATAGCAGGAGATATAGTACCTTAATGTCAGAGATGGACCAAATGAAACAGAAGATTAGCTGTCTTGGAGAAAATAATGTTTAAGAAATAGAATTTCTCTGAACCTGAATGTTAAATCAGAAAATGCACAAGGAAAGCACTATATTATCTATGAAGACCTGCAGCAAATGAGGTTATGGCTCATCAAATCATAAACCAAGACACTTATAATGTTGAAGAGATTGTATTAGCTTTTGCCAGTTATTTTTATCTGAAAATATGCAAAATTCTTGAAGGAACAAGATTTAAAGAAGATTTCAGCATCCAGGGAAATCCATGTAAAAAATGCATTTGTGATCTTAATAGATTAGTAGAAGACTATGACCAGGGAGTTTTGAAATGAGAATTCACAAAAGAAAGAAATTTTGTTGAAGTCATTGATGAATCTTTGTCATCGCTATTATAATTCAAAGAAGATTTTAACTTCAGGAAAACTAATCAGATTGTGTGGGAAACAAACAGAATATTCACAGAAAGGTCATAGAATCAGAGAATCCCTACAGTGTATAAAAAGATCATTCAGCCCATTGTGTCTGCACAGGCCCTCCAAAGAGCATCCCACCCAGACACAGCATCCCATTCCACATCCCCATAACTCCACATGTTTGTTTTTACCTCGACTAACCCACCTAACCTGTACATCCCTGGATACTACAGGGCAATGTTGAACATAGTTAATCCACCTAACCTACATCTTGATCCTGAGAGAAGAAGGGCAATCCTACCGCAGAAGCACAATAGAGTCCTGCATATAAAATGCATGAAAATCTAGTGCAAACAGAGTTCCAAACCACAAATGCTAAGCATGGATGTAAATGCTGTTGAAGAAATTGCTTCAGAGATGCAAGCAATGCTCATCTCGAACAAAAGGGTGGCACATCTGTATAACTACAGATTGTATCCAGGAGATGTAGAGAATTAGCGAGCAGTTTCATAACAAAATAAAGCCAAATACTTACTTGTACAAATATATTAATTTGATGTAATTACCACCATTAGAAAAGATAATCAAGGCATTCCAAAAAAAAAGGTCATTTCAACGATTCATGTTGAATAGCAACTGTTTATGTCAATGGACATCTTACTAATTTTACTACAGGTACTGTTGTTAATGTCACATCAGATCAAATGCCATTGTTGAAGAAATAGAAATTTTAGCTGATAAAATTGCAACTATCCCTGCTCTAGGGAATTACTTTCAGCGTTAATGTTCCACTTCAAGTAACAGAGCAACACAAAAATCATTGGAAAGTTTAAATATATGAACAATTCTCAATTAAAGCTTGTATTATGTCTTGACGACAATATCCCTGAGGCACCAATAGTTCAACTAGTTCGGTGAGAACGTATAGTTCAGGTGTCAAATGTTGTTGACCAATCAGTCAAGGAACAAATGGAAAATCAGTTTGTTGGCCTACCAAACCTCACGGCAGCACTGAAAAAGAACAAAGGATCTATTGAGATTATCTAAAAGGACATAAAGTAAATCTTTCATACAGCTGAGAAGACACAGTGCTCAGCAAATCAAAACAGGCTCAAGCAAGTTCAACAAGGACAGAATGGTGACCATGAAAGTGTTACCATTTTCCAGTATTGCATTAAAGGTTGGCCCAACCAAATGTACTCAGTTGGCTGAGACTATTAACATGGGGCACTGACAGCAATTCATGGATGACTTACAAGGGTATGACCAAAGATTAGTTATTCCTTGAAAGTTGCTTGGTGTACAGCCAGGAATTGGCCAGTTATGTGGTGGCTGGAAATTTCAGGATAGGTGGAATCTTCCAGAAATCGTTGTGAAATCATCGATTTTGTACAGCACTCCAAAACAGTGCAATCATCACCAAAGACAGATCGAAGGCCAAAATCATCAACAATTTTCAGAAAGACAAATTCTAATACCAAGACTGAACAATATAACTCCCTTGAACTCATTAACCAATTTTAACTGAAGTTGTTCGGTGAGTAGAACAGTACAGTCAACAAACTGTGTAACTGAATTTTTAATGTCAGATGATGAGATGGTGCAACTTAGGGATAAACATTTCAATCCTTCATCTTCAAAAAGACGTATCATTATCAGCAGCAGAGATAATGCTAAATAAGCAGTAATCCTCCAGTAACATGGCTGGAAGATATCTGAGAGGGCAAACAAAGCTATCCAGTTTATTCATCAAGCCAAAGTGAAATGTTTACAGACTAAGACACAGATGTATCTTGTTATGACTAGAGTCCAGACAAGTTTCCACAATTTGTTACACTTCCAGTTGTGATATGCCATACTGTTCAGCTCCCAGGTGAGGAGAGATATACTGGCTGCTCTTCTTTATGCACCCATTCCATTGGTTAGTTGTAACGAAGTGAATTTGAAAAAGATGCCTCCCCCTTTCTCCCAGACTAAATTAATCTATAATTTTAAAAAAGAGCAGATTCAGCTGGGCATTATTGAATTACCAAAAAAGTTTGGAATCTTATGTTTTTTTTGTGAGTCATGTTGAGTTTGGTGGAGTGAAATGCACTGTGAAGGTAGGAGAGAGCTCTTATTGTATCTTACCAAACTCACTGCTTTAATTGCCGCTGCTGACCCACAAATGAGTGTTACACTGTATTTCCTCCCATTTTATCATATGCCCTTCCCAAAAGAATGTGTTATTCACTCACATTTGCCATAGACGAGCATACCTTGCCACTGTGCCATTTGTAAAGGGCACACAGTGCTCCTGGAGAAGTGCTGGCATCTGCCCTGCTCGTGATGGCCATCAAGAGCAAGTTGGCACCGCGTTCTCTGAGGGGGAGCTGGAGGTCTTGGTTGATCCAGACTGACTTCACACTCTCTTGGAATAACTCAACACATTTCTCCCACTTTATCAGTACTACGAGCCATATTATCCACTTATGCCTAACCTATCTTCCCCTTTCTGTTATTACCGGAACAGATATCTCACAACAAGGCAGACTGAAGATGAACAAGTGGGGAGAGTGTACTTTGGATGTCAGAGTGCTTAGACTCTTGGCTTGTACCAAGTAAGGAAGGACTAGCTTATGAGGAGAGGTTGAGTAGATTGGGGCTTGCATTTGTTGGAATATAGAAGAATGAGAGGTGACCTTACTGAAACATGTAAATCCTTCAAGGACTTGGCAGGACAAATGTGAAAGGGTTGTTTCATCTTGTGGACAATTCTAGGACTAGACAGCATTAGCTTGGAATAAGGATTTGCATATTTAAGACAGAAATAAGGAGAAATTTCTTCTCTTAGAGGGTAGTTGATCTGTGGAATTCTTTACCGCAGAAGGTCATTGAGGTTGGGTCATTATGTATATTTGAGGCTGAGATAGACAGAAGTTTAATCAGTAAGGGAATCCAGGATTATGTAGAAAAGGCAGGCAAGTGGAGTTGAAGGATTCAGACCAACCATTAATGGTGGAGCAGAATCAATGGGCTTAATAGCCTGCGTCTGTTCCTGCAGCTTATTGTCTTATGGTTCACTGTTCATTTGTCTCTTTATCTATCTTCAAGGTGCTTGGCAATTTTCCAATAATAGTACTTCAAAGGTCCTTGAAAATTTCATTCTACAAATGTTTACCCACTTGGCATTCGGTTTCTTCGCATACATTCATCTGTTACATAAAGATCATTCTATATCATTAAATTAACATCGTAATATCTTCATTAAAATGGTTAAATTGGTCACTTTGTTTACAATCCTACTTCTCCTTCATACTTACCTCTCTGACATTCATTCCAAAATGCACTAAAAAGCTCTTTAAATATCTCAAAACTTTTAAAATAAATGTTGAGAAGAATGTGACAGAGCGTGCTATTAAAAGAGCGTGTGACTTTTTTCCTCTAAAAAGGACTCCAAGGGAAGACTGTTCCACATTCCTGAGGAGGCCAGGTCCAGAATTCCTTGGGTAAAAATGTAAGATGGGAGATCCATTCTGACAGTGACTGCAACTCATCAGAAATTTTCCCCTGTGTAACATTCATCCAAGAACGAAGACCAGCTGTACAGCCTTTCGTATTCAAAATGAGTGTTCAAGAAGGATTCAGACTGCTCGATATTTCCATGATCAGTTTTGTCAACTTCCCATCAGGGCCAAGAATTTACACGGAGACAATTTTGTTCAGATAATTCTGTAATATTAACCATGAGGAATAAGGTGTTGAACAATAAAATCCCCATTAACCACAAAGCAAGAGGGACTGTCCTCTACAGTTCTCAGAAATGGAACACAATTACTCTGTTGGGTAAATATACCAAAGAGTGGCAATTTCAGTTGATTTACAGCTCCTTTCCTTTAGCCTTATGGTAATGAGCTCTGCCCGGTGGATGTCATAGAATGTGAGTTCCTTTATTGGGGCCATTAATCTGGTCCAATCAGGGAGCCCTGGCTGACAGATATAAACAGGAGTACCGGGCAGCACAGTGGCTCAGTGGTTAGCACTGCTGCCTCACAGCACCAGGGTCCCAGGTTCGAGTCCAGCCTCGGGTGACTGTCTGTGCGGAGTTTGCACATTTTCCCTGTGTTTGCGTGGGTTTCCTCTGGATGCTATGGTTTCCTCTCACAATCAAAAGATGTGCAGGTCAGGTAAATTGCCCATAGTGTTCGGAGGGAAATGGTTCTGGATGGGTTACTCTTTACTTTCACTGTGTCTCACACCTGCACACACAGACCATGGGTGCTGGGGGAAAAAAAATATAAGCACTACTGCACTTAGGTGGTAGTGTGGGGGTTAAAATAAAAAAAAATAAACAGGAGATTCAACCGGAAGGTGGGTAGGGAAAAAAAAGAAGAAAAAAAAATAAACAGGAGTACCAGATATCCTGTCCACTCTGATAGCTGGCTCTGAGGAAGCTGGATCAATGTCAAAGACTCTCCAAGTGTAAATAAAGGATGACTTGGTGACAGGATAGCGGCCTCTGTGGAGTCATTTCAATAGTGACGAAAGCAAAGCACACTCGTGAAGAAATTCACCTGCAACAGTCAACTTTGAGTTGGGGTAAGCATTTCTGGCATCGTATCATTACTTGTGAAGCTAAAATTGGAGCCTGCCATTGAATACATGGCCCAGAACTTGGAAGGAATGCATTATTTCTTCTGGAGAAATGACATTGGAGCAAATGGAAAGCAACAAGTAATTCTCCTGAGAGCTTGTGGACCCGCAGCTTTTTTGCTTCTAAGGAACATGACTTCTCCTGAGGCACCAGATACTAAAATCTTTCAAAAGTTGAGAATTTATTTAAGGAATGTTATGATCCTAAACTTTCTCTAGTTCTGAGATGCCATCAGTTTTACTTGGTAATTTAAGAATCAGGGAATCCGTATCGAGATTTTTGGTTAGGTTAAGACCACTGGTAGAGGAATGTGACTTTGCTTTAATCCTTAATGAGATGCTGAGAGACTATTTGGTATGTGCAAGTAATGATGTAACTATGCAAAAGCATCTAATAGCTGAAGCCCAACTGGATTTCAAACAAGCACTACAACTGGCATTATCATTCGAAAATACAGTAAGTCTAGCATATGTGTTGCAGGGCATTCAGATGGAAGTGCACACTCTTGCCAGTCCAAACCACTACTTGAGTGTGGGCAATTACATAGCCTCACTCAAGACATATCCTGTACAGAGGGACTCTACGTCAGTCCAACAGCAAAACCCCAAAACAAAGCCAAGCTGAGGCCAAATTGTCAAAATTTACTTCAGGATCCAGGCTGGCAAGCCATTGTAGGTGCTGCCAAAATGCAGACTCAAGACAGCAGAAGAGTCCCCATGGACTTAACCTGGGTAAGAGAACTCATAGGCCAGTGTCCAGGAGAGTGCACACCCTGGAAAGTCCAATAATAACAGCTGGTTTGGAGTAATTAAAATGCTTGGCAACATCCAAGTTAGAATGAATAAATGTCTGGTTAAATGGTCACCCAGTTCTAATTGAGATTGATACTAGCATGGCCATTTCAGTAATCGCAGAATGAGTCTTCAACAAAATTTGCTCTTGACTCCAAACCTTAAGTTTACACAGGATCTCAGCTAGACTGAGAACCTATACCGGAGAGCCTTCACAGATTAAGGGTACAACTTCGGTTCTGGTCTCTTATAAGAAGCAATTGGTTCATTTACCACTGATTGTAGTGAAAGTCTCTGGCTCAAGCTTGAAGGAGTGGAATTTGTTGAGAAAGATTCACCTAGATTGGCTCAACATTTTTCAATTAGAAAATGGTTGCCTGAGTGAAGTCCTACTTAAATATCTGAAAGATTTTAGGAAGGTCTAGAGATTATTGAAGGAACCAAAGCCACCTTGCATGTTGAGAAGAAGCAATTCCACAAGTCTGCAAGGCCTGCTGAATCCATTTGCCTTATGGGCAAAAGCAGAGGAAGAATAGAGGAGGCTGGAAAGCGAAGGAAAAATCAAACCAAGTCCAGTTTAGGAATGAGCAGCACCAGTCATCTTGATTATGAAGCCCGATAGGTCAGTTCAACTTTGTGGGAATTTTAAACAAATAGTGAACTGCTTTTCACAGCCTGATAAATAAATTATCCCTTCCAAAGCTGAAAAGGTGGGCTGTCCTTTGCAAAGCTTTACATGAGCCATACAATGCTTACAATTGCAGTTTGATGAGGATTTCCAGAAGTAGGCTACTAGTATGGTAGGGCAGCATGGTGGCTCAATGGTTAGCACTTCTGCCTCACAGTGCCGAGTTCAATTCCACCTGTGGGTGAGTGTATGGAGTTTGCACAATATCCCAGTGTCTGCATGGGTTCCCTACAGGTGCTCTGGCTTCCTCCCACACTCCAAAGATGTGCAGGTTAGTAGATATGTCATGGGAAATGTAGGGTTATGGGTAGGGAGTTGGGTCTGGGTGGGATGCTTCTCAGAGTGTTGGTATAGACTTGATGTGTTGAGTGGCCTGCTTCCACACTGTGGGGATTCTATGAATTAATATCCAAAAGGTATTATAATATATGAGACTGCCATTTGGGGTATTGTCAGCCTGGGTAACTTTTCAGTGGCTGATAGAGAACATTTTACAAGATCTACCCCAAGTCATCATTTATCCAGATGACATGCTAATAACATGGAAGACCACGATGAGCACTTAGAAATTTTGGACATAGTCCCTAGACATTCTTTTCCAGGCAGGTGTATGCCTTAGAAGGGAAAATGTGTGTTCCAGTCTCCCCAAGTGACCTACGTGGACTACAGGGTAGACAACACTGGGTTACCTTCCCATTGGAAGATAAAGTGAAGGTGATCAAAGATGCCCCAGCTCCCACATCTGTATTGGAGTTTAGGTGATAGAATTATACAGCATGGAAACAGACCCTTTGGTCCAACTCCCCTCTGCCAACCAAGTATCCTAAACTGATCTAGTCCTATTTACCAACATTTGGCCCATAATCCCTCTAAACCCTTCCTATTCATGCACCCATCCAGATGCCTTTTACATTTTGAAATTGTACCAGCCTCCATCACTTCCTCTGGCAACTCATTCCATACATGAATCTGGATGGGTGCATGAATAGGAAGGGTGTAGAGGGATATGGGCCAAATGTGGTAAATAGGGCTAGATCATTTTAGGGTATTTGGTTGGCAGAGGGGAGTTGGACCAAAGGGTCTGTTTCCATGCTGTATAATTCTATCACCTAAACTCCAGTACAGATGTGGGAGCTGGGGCACCTTTGTTCCACCAATGTCCCTTAACAAATGAAACAATCACCCTTACTGATCTCGCCTTCATGTGACTCCAGGAACACAGTAATGCGGTTGACTGTTAACAGTTCTCTGCATATGGATGACCCATCTCAGTGTTCTTGAGAGGTCTCCAGCACCACAGATATCAGTCATCAGTTCGATCATTGAAGAGTTTCCCTCTGGTTCCCATTAACTCCAGTTTTGCTGAGTGTCCTTGGTCAAATGTGGCCTTGATCAATTAAATTTAATCAAGGAGGGATTAGAGGCAGTGGATACTGTGAAGGCAATGAGCCCTGACCAGTGCAGAGCTATTCTGATGTTTCATGCACATTGATCATGGTATCGACTTCCATTTCCTCAGAGATCCATGTAACTGGTAAGAAAATTCATGGGAACCCTGTGCTAACAACATTTTGGCAACATTACTGAAGAGTTGTGCTCCAAAATTCTAAGCTCTTCCAGTTTAACTATTACACTACATGTACCTAACAATGTGAAAAACTGCCTTGGTATGTCTTGTACATGAAAAGCAGGAAAAATTTGACTCGGCCAATTATCGGCCCCATCAGTCTACTCTCAATCATCACCAAAGTAATGGAAAGTGCTATGGACAAGGCAGACTATTCAAAACTTTCTTGAGCAGGCAACCCAGACCATACCTTTGCAATGTGTTTTGGTAACTGTTGACTACTAGGTTGAGCAAGGTTGACTACTAGGTTTAAAACAGGCAGAAATTTATTCACAAAATAACATAATGAAACACAAAGAATAGAATAAACAACCCCAACAGAACTCAGTCTATCCAAACTAGACTTAATTATTTTGTTCCAAATATATAAATCAGTCCCAATAAGCAAACCCCTGAAAGCACAGTTAAAAAATGGAACAGATGCTTACAGGTTGGAGTTAGAAGATCAGAAAGAGAGAGAGCCTGTTCACCCCATCCACTGCTGAACTTCCAACTAGTTCTGGACTGAACTGCTCAGCTAGAGAGCTGACCACTCCCCTTCCATTATACAGGCCACTTTGAAAACATGACCACCTTGGCCTGAAGTCTCATCTGTTTACATATAAACAAAAAAGGCCTCTCAATACCCTTTGATCTCTGTACCAAACCAGACTAATCAGCACTGGGAACGTTTACGACCTGTCTGAAAATAAACAAGGACATGGTATGCTTAAGAAAAGGAACAGCTTTTAGAAAAAAAGGGTTATCAAAGTGCTACCAAGCAGCTCTTGTTTAGCAACAACCCTGCTCACTCATACTTAGCTCAGTTTTTGCCAGTCCCATTCAGCACTTTACCTCAATACAACCTTAGCTCAAATATGGACAAACAATTTGAATTCCAGATATGAGGTGACAGTGACTGCCCTTGACATCAGAGCATTTTCATAGAAACATAGAATCTTTACAATATGGAAACAGGCCATTCAACCCAATGGGTCGATACTAACCCTCTGAAGAGCATCCCATCCTGACCCACTCCGTACCTGCAACCTGGCACCTCCCATGGCCAACCCTTTTTGCCTGCATATCCTGAAACACTTTGGGCAATTTAGCATGGCCAATCCAACTAACTTGCACATAGAAAATAGAACATAGAACAGTAAGCACAGTACAGACCCTTCTGTCCTTGATGTTGTGTGACCTTTTATCCTGCTCGAAGATCAGACTAACCTACATATCCCACATTTTACTATTATCCACGTGCCTATCTCTGACATCTCTCCTAGACCTTCCACCACCACCTTAAGATTATGTCCACTTGTGATAGCCAGTTCTGCCCTGGGAAAGTGTCTCTGGCTATCCACTCTATTTATGCATATTATCATCTTATACACACCTATCAAGTCACTTCTCATCCTTCTTCTCTCCAACGAGAAAAACCCTAGCTCATTCATTCTTTCTTCATAAGACATGCCCTCCAGTCCAGGCAGCATCCTGGTAAATGACAAGAACAGATATATTTTTCAAAGGGGAATAACAAGCAACCGATAGCCCAGACAAACAGACACCCCTTGCCTCCACAGGGTGCTGCTCCAAACATCCATCTTTCCTTCGGCTGGTGAATTATTAAGGAATGTTCATACATAACTTGGCCTCTATCCTGGCACCTTTGCATCAACTCCTTAAAAGAAAGGGTCAGCCTTGGAAATGGTCACGTGGCCAAACCATAGCTTTCAGGGAAGTGAGGAAACCATTATCCTCTCAGGTGTTGACACACTATCCCAAACAAAATCTGGTATTGACACGCGATGCCTCCCTGTATGGCATCAGGGTAGTGTTTAACTCAAAGGTGTCCCACAGGAAAGAAATACCCAATAGTGTTTGCATTCAGGAGTTTGGCTAATATATAATGCAAATTTGTCCAGATAGAGAAGGCAGGTTTGGCTGTCATATTTGGAGTCAGAAAGTTCCACCAATATCTTTACAGACATAAATTTGTAATAATAATGGACCACACACCCCTGCTAGCTCCACAAAAATAGGACAAGGCAGTGCCATCCACAGCTTCAGGTCGAATTCAGCGGTGGGCTCTAATACTAAGTGTATATAATTACAAGTTGGAACACCATTTGGGAGATGAAGTGACAAATGCGGGTGCATTTAGCTGCCTCCTACTGGCAGATATACTGCCGTTGTTACCCCCACTGGAGGAGTCCATAATGGTTTTAAATTTTCTGGACACACTTCTAGTCACAACTGACAATATCAGACTTTGGATGCGGAACGATCCGGTCCCAGCAAAACTGAAACAGCTGGCGGTGATGGAAAAAACCAAAAGGCCATCACAACTAGAATTGAAACCTTTTTGGACCTGGAGGGCCAGATCACAGCAGAGGATAGCACATTATCATGCAGAACAGAGCGATTGTCCCGAGCAAAGGTCACTGCCAAATACTGGCTGAACTCCACCACAATCATCAAGAGGTTTCCAAGACAAACAGGTTAGTGAGATGTTTTGATGGGTATCCAGTATGGGATGCAGACATAACTGTGTTGGTTGGCCAATGTCCAGAGTGCAACACGGGCAAGATTTACGACTAGCAGCTCCTCAACATTAGTGGGAATGACCCCATAAACCCTGGACTTGGTTACATGTTGACTATGCGGGTCCTTTCATGGGCTCAATGTTCTTAGTCATTGTGGATGCCCAATCAAAGTGGCTGGATGTGCATAGAGTGCATTTGTCAAACATGAAGGCCACTATGGAAAAACTGCACTTATCTTTTGCAATACATGGACTCCCAGAAATCCTATAGCTTCACTAGATATCAAACCGTCCCGGTTTCTATTTGATTCTAGGGCTACCCTTCAGGGATAGCTCTAGCAGAGTTGCTGATGGAGAGAAGACACTGCACCAAGTTAAACCTGATCTTCTTGGACCTGTGGGGAAGGGTGAAAAGTCATCATGAACACCAATGTCTGACATAAGACTCTGCTAAGTGAGAGAGACAGTTTACTTCAGGGGGCCAAGTTTGACGTAGGAACCATAGGATTGGCCCCGCATGGGTAAGAAGCATGGTTGATGTGAGGTCAGATCCAGTGACATATAAAGTTCAGGTAGGTGTGATTATCCTGAACAAGCAAATGGACCATATGAAAGCTGCAAATTTGTGAATGGTGTGTGAGAAATCTGTGCCAGTCTGCCTGACAGATTGTTCCAGAACATGTGAGTTGTCCCTCTCCATCAAGCATTGAAAGTACATTGGAATCTGAGATGGGCACAGCAGATGTTGTCACCTCGATGCCTTTGCTGCCTGAAGAAGAGAATGAACTTCTTCTGAGATGTTCTGGGTGCAGGAGGCGAGTTAATGTGTGTTAATATCAGAAGCAGAGTTGGAGGAATCTAATCTAGTGCTAATGTGCCCCAGCAGGAACAACAAAGAAAGAGAATTGGGCTATGTCCTCAAACTCCGAGGGGGAGGGATCTAATGATTGTAATGATGTAAGCCAGGTAGGCTCACAGAATATGAGTTCCCTGATTGGAGCTGTTAGTCTGGTTCAATCAGGGAGCCCTGGCTGACAGATATAAACAGGAGTGTGACACATTCAGGTCACACTGAGAGCTGGCTCTGAGGGAGCTGCATCAGTGTCAAGGAATCTCCCTTGTTCCGTTATGTGGTAAGCCATCCTGTGTAATTTAAACCAGCAACACAGAAAAGATTTAACCATGCAGTAATCTGTGAAAATTAAAGAGGCCAAGCACTATTTAAAATAAAAATTAACAACTTTATTCCTTCAAGTATTAGGGAGAATAATTAACTAACAACTATTTACAACTCCTTCCTCAAACCCATCGTTTACTTTCCCTTCTATAATACCAGTCTGATAAAACCCCTGATTAAGAGTGACCAAAAATTCAAATTTTCAAAAGCAGCCAGGTGTCGACTCTTCTCTTTATATCTTCCACTGTCTTCTTTTCTTCTTCTCAGGGTTTCTGTTTCACAGATCACTGATCGGTAAAAGTACCTTTAAGAGCGTGATTTTTCCTGGCAGTCTGTACATGCTGATACCTTGGCAGTTCTCCGTCAACAATTCTTCCCAATCTTATGCCCCCACAGCGTCGGATTGTGTCATTGGTTTTTAATATTGTCAATATACTAAATTCAAACTTGTTTGGAGTTTGGTATTTTTTCGGGGGGGGTATAAGTTAAACTGATTGCGCTAATTCAAGTTTGTCTTTGTCTCCAAGCAACCAGCCCCATCAGCTGCTCCCTGATCTCACACAATATCTCTCTATTGGTTACATTGTATCTAGTTCAGAAAGCTTGGTGCTGTCAGGTAGTTCTGCAAGCTTTTAACTTTCGTAATGATACAGTACACCCACATCTTCATAACACCATGTGCAAATAAAAGTTGACTTGGTGATGAGACTTGGTATTGGCCTCTGTGGAGTTATTTCACTTAATTTGCATGAACTCTGTCTTTTTTGTCTTGGAGTTTCCACTGGTACCCCCTAAAACAAAACACAGAATGCAGCTTTTCAGGGAATTTTCCAACACAGCGCAGGATCATCATTGGAGGCCAAGTCACAATCTCCTTTTACTGCACTGAACTACACTGTCCCTGGGTTCAAAGGTTCCAAAAGTACTTAGAGGAATTACAGAGGGAATGTAAGAGTGTAAAGTCAATGAGGAGATGGTATGACAAATGGGTATGTGGTAGGGTGGCAGGCATTTAAGAGAGTGAGGGTTTATGTCAGAGAGAGGATATGGTGATTAGTATGTAAGGGGCTAGGGAATTGTTCTGTGAGCGATGTAGTGTGGGTCAATGATGAGATGGGACTTGTCTGCATACAGGGTTGGATGTGAGATTGGGAATAGAGAGATATTGTGTGAAGTTAGCAGGGTCAGATCAGGTGATTCTAGCTAAATAAGAATTAGGGTTAAACACAGGGATTAATCATCTATCGCAGGGACAATGTTAGGGTGGAAGAGTGTCTGTCTTCAGTGGTGGATTGGGAGAGGTGTCAGTTTTATATTTATCCAAAATTTAGAGCATGTTTAATAGGAAAAAGTGAGGACTGCAGATGGTGAAGATCAGAGTCAAGAGTGTGGTGCTGGAAAAGCACAGCCGGTCAGGCAGCATCCGAAGAGCAGGAGTATCAATGTTTTGGGCATAAGCCCAATGATTCCTGATGAAGAGCTTATGCCTGAAAAATTGATTCTCTTGGTCCTCGGATGCTGCCTGACCGGCTGTGCTTTTCCAGCACTACACTCGTTGAACACGTTTTAACATCCTAACATTATCTGGGTAACCATCCAGGTAGGTTAGTCAGAACCTTTGGAAGTTATTAACAGAAGTCATATTGGAGACATTTTTGGAGGTTTCTGATGTACAGCAATAGCCCCATGGAAGTTTAAACTTCCTGAGTAATTCCCAGGTCATTGCCGCATCAGAGTTTCCACTGGATATCATAATTTGTGATTCAGGATATATCATCCCAGTCAAAGGTCTGGGTCATTTTGTAAAAAAAAATCTAGTTACTGTATTCACAAAGCAGTTTAACCTGTGGTTTCAGGTCACAATACAGTTGAGCAGAGAAAAAAAATGTTGATAGATATAGCAGCACTGAAGGAATGCTGCATTGTTGGACATGTTACCTTTTAAAAAGAGACACTGAACTCAGTCTTCACCTCACCACACGTACTGACTTTAAAAATCTCATGGCACCATTTGAAGCAAGAGTAAGAGATTCTTCAGTGTCATGGTTCACAGTTATCCTCTATTCACATTGATTATCTGATTGTTTATTTTTGTTGTTTGTAGGACTTTCCCAATAAAACTAATTCCTGAATTTTCCTATGTAATAAAAGTGTGCTAATGCATTTTGGAAATTTCTGAAGATGAGAACAGTTCTATAAAGACACAAGTTGATTTTTCATTTTAATTTCAATCCA
The DNA here is from genome assembly GCF_004010195.1 of Chiloscyllium plagiosum. NCBI lineage: Eukaryota > Metazoa > Chordata > Chondrichthyes > Orectolobiformes > Hemiscylliidae > Chiloscyllium > Chiloscyllium plagiosum. The sequence goes on from NC_057721.1 coordinate 30,326,356, forward strand.
TGATCTTTAAAACTCATGATTGCCTATTGCTTGGGGTGGATGCGTTGTTAAACAAACTATAAACTCTTATTGCACCCATTGCTATCATTCTTTTAATTTGCCTGACCAAAACCTGTGCTGCACATTCCTGGATCAGAGTTTCACATGGACTGTAGTCATTAAGTTACCTCCATCAAGCTGTTGTGAAATTTTCCTTGACTTGGGATAAATGATTATATCCATAAAGGAACATCATTTTTCATAGGATCTGCTGTTAAAAAAGATTAGGATTCGTGGAAGTGTGAATAGTGTAGTAGATGGATTAAGAATTTATGTAGTGAGATTCTGAGCAACGTTGATGTTCAGAGGCATCTGAACTATAGGATATTAATCTAAGGGTAGAGTAAACAATTAGAAAGACAAATGTTATGTTAATTCGTGTTACAAATGCATGAAAACAAATAGGTTTTACTAAAATTATAGATGGTACAGGGAGGCCACACCTTGAGCACTGAGATGAAGGTTTGGTCAAGCTAATGTAACCCTTGTTCAGAAGTCAACTTTAAAACTGAAAAGGCCCTCGATGTCAATCAGGGGAGGATATGACTTAATTCTGTGTGTAACAAGCATGTGCAGTGGCTGAAGAGCATCTCTCTCATTGGTCCTATAGATTATTCCTCAGTAGTGGAACTTGCGACTCCATGCCTGAAGCTTTGATTTGGCGATGCCGGTGTTGGACTGGGGTATACAAAGTTAAAAATCACACAACGCCAGGTTATAGTCGAACAGGTTTAATTGGAAGCACACTAGCTTTCGGAGGGTCGCTCCTTCATCAGGTGATAGTAAGCTTATAATTTCAAGTCCTGCTCCAAAGGCTGGTGAGCATAATCTTAAGAGGCACTTCATGTATTGTCTGGTGTCTATCTTTCAGATGAAACAGTAAACAGATATCCTTCTACCCTTTTGTTTGCATGCCATATATCCTATGGCCATAGTTGAAGAAGAGCAATGGAATTCTCTATGCTTTTTGGTTAACGTGCATTTCAAAACCAAATTACCATAATAGATCAACTGAATCAATAACTGAATATAAAAAAAGGCTTATGATAATTTCCAGCAGAAGAATTCTGTGTTTTACTACAGTATACGACAGTCTGCACAGTAGCAGTTAAGTACCCTTTGAAATATTGCTATGTAAGCTATTACGTACAACAGGAAATACAATCTCCAGGAATTAGACAACACATTAAGTCAGGAGAAAAGAGAAGCATGTTCAATCAGGAAAAAAATAGGAAAAATTCATTCTTTTTTAGAATGAAAAAACCTAGACGGGCTGATTTTTGAAAAATGTATTCTTAAGAAACAATGAAATGTATTTTTGAGTTGTGACATATTTTTCATTGTCAGCAATTTGAATTATGAATTTAAATCAGTAGCTTTTGCTCAAGTTAGAATGCAGGGTAATTTATATCTTAGTAGTATTCACTGTCTTGGGAAAGACCAACTAACTACCTGTCCTAATGTTATAAATTGTTTTACAATATTCTGACAAGTGACAATTGCAGTGAATATTAAAATCCTCTGTTTACACATGCACTGATGAATATTAGTTTTCAATATCTCATTAGAATTATTTCTGGGAATGAAAATAATGTAAGACTTTGATATGAATTTTAATCTGAATGAAGAAAAAATTGGTAAATTATCAGGATCAAAATCTGTCAAGAATAAAATCTGTCAGCACCTGGAAAGGCTGGAAACTAAATGTTATATTTTATTTCTTTCTGTTTGGTCTAAACTAGAAAGAATAATATGATGGGTTCCATAGGATATTCAATACAGAAACAGGTCATTTGATCTAATTAATGCTAATGTTTATGTTCCATTGGAGCCTCATGCATTTTTTCTCTACTAAACCTACCAACCTAGCAATCAGTAGCATTTTTATGCAAAAGTTAGTCTAACTTTCCTTTAAACACATCTACACAGTTGACTTCAGGCATCCCCTGTGGTACCATGTTCAAGATTCTTACCACTCTTTGGGTAAGGAAATTTATTCTGAGTTCTCTATTATATTTCTTGGTGACAATCCAATATTTATACTCTTTTCTACAAATTCTCTCTATATTGTATCCCTGCTCTAAACACTATTGGGAACTTTGGGCCTGTCTTTGATTCATCACTATCCTAATCAGGATTTCCATTCCAGTGGTGTAGCTAATTGCTGGAGGTCAATCCTATGGGTCATAGAAGAGGCACTTGCCAGCCAAGCAGTGATTCCTGATATGATTGGGTGTGCAATCCTGTATTTGGAAATGATACTTGGAAAATTGATACTTTGCCTGGTAAGCTTATCTCTTGAATGTTCTGATCCCAAGCTGAGTTAAAATCAAAGCTTAGTTGCTTAACTAGTCATTCTTTAAATATATAACTAAACAATGTGTCTTCATTAACCCAGGGACATCACAGCTAAGCCCACTATTGCCCTTGTTTTGCTTTTCTTGTTGTATGATTCAGGAGAGTTCATCATCAGCATTGCCCCATAAAGTTGATCCTGGACATTTTGCTAGAAACTCTTGAGATTCAGAGGACTGATTGAACATAGAAACTAGGTAAAGGGAATGACTAAAGTAAAACTGATTGATCTGAACAGGTTCTTTAATATTTGTAGTACCACAACAGCAGAGACAATCCTGAAGCCAGTATATTGTCTGTCAGACCAAATGCTGTTACCGAGATTCCAAACCCACAATGCAGCCATGAGGGAGTTAAGAGACCTCAGCAACCAGATCAAGCCATTGAAACTCAAATAGGGGACATACTAGTTTGGATGTACAGAGCACACACTAAAATGTAAGTTGCCTGAGGCAAGGGTTGTGGGTTGAATATTGCATGTCAAACTACTCTGTTACTGAGTAATATAAAAGCAATTCAGATATTGCATCAACAATTCCATCCTCTTAATAGCGAATAATTGTTCTTTCTACCTTTGCATTCCAAACATAGGAAATGGAAATGCTACAGAATGTGACAATGCATCGATATGAAAAGTACATACAACAAAACCTACTCACAAAATAAACTTTCCTTCTTTTTCAATTGCAATATTTAACCCACCCACAAATCCTCTCTTGATTAAAGGGAATTTGGCTTTTATCTCACTTTCCAGAAAAGAGAGACTAAAATTTTCTTTATCAATTCAGTTGACAAATGAGATTTGTTGAACTGGGAGGATCTGCTATTCACATACACACATTTTTAATTAACTACCAAGTGACATTACAATGCAGCTATAATTATTCACAAGCACACAGATGCAAGGAAGGTTGTGACAGACCTGCCTTTAAGGGAGCTATCTTTGGTCCACTGGACCAACTGCTGGCAATATAGACTTGAATAATTGCAGACTCACTGGGGCTGACACATAAGTTTTATGACTGCAAGGTTCTGTGGAAGCTAGGCAGGTTTTACATTTTACTGTCAGACCAAGTTCATCGTTTTATGAGACAGTACATTTATTGACATGATTTCTAACATTACTTTGGAAATTTTAAATGTCAGCTCTTCGCATCCATACCTTTAACATTCTATAGCGTTGCCACATATTTTTTGAAAAATTCATTTTTCTCATTCCAAAGTATCGTTAATCAACTAGTCATTCCCTGTGCAGAACCTGTTTTGCTGCTCATTAAAAGTGAAGGATGACACTATTGAAAAGTAGTGTGATCCAGCAACGCTGCCAAACAATTCTAGGTCAGACATACTTTGGAGTAGATATTATGTTCAAGTCTCATGGCAATAGTGCAGTAGGTGATATTTCTACTTGCCACTATTTCAGAACTGAATCAAACTTCTAGTGAGCGTAATTTTTGCAGAAAGGATATCTGTATTTGACTATGTTTTGAAAGAAGCCAACGTTAAGGCATTTGGGATCATGAATTCCTCTTTAATTCGATGCCAAGCTCTCAAATAGAACTGTCATAAAGTTTAGGTAAGCATCTCATAAATTCACATTCTTTTGTATATATTTATATATTGTGGTACTCATGCTTTACTTAATGGTCAGATTTGCAACATTCAGCAATTACTTCAAAAATCTGAAACCAATGTTGGAAATAAAACCAAACCTAACTATACTATAATCTTTGCTTGCTCGAAATGCTATGAAATGAGTTATTGAAAAAGACTGAAAGAAGTGCACATGTTAACTGGTATGTGGAAAGCTTCTGTAGACTTTCACTGGATCTTCAGTATGTATTGTTTTGAGTTTTAGTGGGCAAAGTTGGTAAACTCCAGACTTGCATAGAGTCATAGAGTCATAGAGATGTACAGCACGGAAACAGACCCTTCAGTCCAACTCGTCCATGCTGACCAGATATCCCAACCCAATCTAATCCCACCTGCCAGCACCCGGCCCATATCCCTCTAAACCCTTCCTATTCACAAACCCATCCAGATGCCTTTTAAATGTTGCAATTGTACTAGCCTCCAGCCTCCACCACTTCCTCTGGCAGCTCATTCCATACATGTGCCACCCTCTGCATGAAAAAATTGCCCCTTACATCTCTTTTATATCATTCCCCTCTCACCCTAAACCTATGCCCTCTAATTGATGACTACTCCACCCAACAGAAGAGACTTTGTCTATTTATCCTATCCATGCCCCTCATGATTTTATAAACCTCCAAAAGGTCACCCCTCAGTCTCAGACGCTCCAGGGAAAAATGCCCCAGCCTGTTCAGCCTCTCCCTATTGCTCAAATCCTTCAAGCTGGAAAAATTCTTGTAAATCTTTTCTGAAAACTTTCAGGTTTCACAACATCCTTCTGATAGGAATGAGACCAGAATTGCACACAAGATTTCAAAAGTGGCCTAACCAATGTCCTGTACAGCCTCAACATGACTCCCAACTCCTGTACTCAATACTCTGACCAATAAAGGAAAGCATACCAAACGCCTTCTTCACTATCCTATCTACCTGTGACTCTACTTCCAAGGAACTATCAACCTGCACTCCAAGGTCTCTTTGTTCAGCAGCACTCCCTAGAACCTTACCATTAAGTGTGTAAATCCTGCTAAGATTTGCTCTCCCAAAATCCAGCACCTCGCATTAATCTAAATTAAACTCCATCTGTCACTTCTCAGCCTATTGGTCCATCTGATCAAGATCCTGTTGTAATCTGAGGTAACCCTCTTCGCTGTCCACTACACCTCCAATTTTGGTGTCATCTGCAAACTTACTAATTATATCTCTTATGCTCACATCCAAATAATTTATATAAATGATGAAAAGTAGTGGACCCAGCATCGATCCTTGTGGCACTCCACTGGTTACAGGCCTCCAGTCTGAAACACAACCCTCCATCACCACTCTCTGTCTTCTACCTTCGAGCTAGTTCTGTATCCAAATGGCTAGTTCTCCCTGTATTCCATGAGATCTAACCTTGTTCATCAGACTCCCATGGGGAACCTTGTCGAACGCCTTACCAAAGTCCATAGAGATCAGGTCCACTGCTCTACCCTCATCAATCCTCTTTATTACTTCTTCAAAATACTTAATCAAGCTTGTGAGACATGATTTCCCATGCACAAAGCCATGTTGACTACCCCTAATCAGTCCTTGCTTTTCCAAATACCTGTACATCCTGACCCTCAGGATTCCCTCCAACAACTTGCCCACCACCGACGTCAGGCTCCCTGGTCTATAGTTCCCTTGTTTGTCCTTACCACCCTTCTTAAACAGTGGCACCACATTATCCAACCCCCAGTCTTCCAGCACCTAACCTGTGACTATCGATAATACAAATATCTCGGCATGGGGCACAACAATCATTTCCCTGGCTTCCCACAGAGTTCTGGGGTACACCTGATCAGGTCCTGGGGATTTATCCACTTTTATGTGTTTCAAGATGTCCAGCACTTCCTCCTCTATAGTATGGACATTTTTCAAGATTTCACCATCTATTTCCCTACATTCTATATGTTCCATGTTCTTTTCCACAGGAAACACAGAAGTAAATACTTATTTAGTATCTCCCCCATCTCCTGCAGTTGCACACAAAGGCCGCCTAGCTGATCTTTGAAAGGCCCTATTCTCTTCCTAGTTACCCTTTTGTCCTTACCGTATTTGTAAAGACTCTTTGGATTCTCCTTAACTCTATTTGCCAAAGCTATTTCATGTCCCCTTTTTGTCCTCCTGATTTCCCTCTTAAGTATACTCCTATTGCCTTTATACTCTTCTAAGGATTCATTTGATCTATTTTGTCTATACCTGACATATGCTTCCTTTTTCTTCACCAAACCCTAATTTTTTTTTAATTATACAGCATTTCGTACACCTACCAGCCTTCCTTTTCACTTTAACAGGAATATGCTGGCTCTGGACTCGCATTATCTCATTTCTGAAGGCTTCCCATTTTCCTGCCATCCCTTTATCTGTGACAATCTGTCCCCAACCAGCCTTTCAAAGTTCTTGCCTTATACCGTCAAAATTGGCCTTCCTCCAATTTAGAACTTCAACTTTTAGATCTGGTCTATCCTTTTCCCTCACTATTGTAAAACTGATAAAATTATGGTCGCTGGTCACAAAGTGCTCCCCAACTGACACCTCAGTCATCTGCCCCACATTATTTTCCAAGGGTATGACAATTTTTGCACTTTCTCTCATAGGTACATCCCCATATTGAATCAGAAAATTTTCTTGTACACACTTAACAAATTCCTCTCCATCTAACCCCTTAATACCACAGCAGTCCCAGTCTATGTTAGGAAAATTAAGATCCCTACTATAACCACCCTATTATTCTCAAAAATAACTGAGATTTCCTGACAAATTTGTTTCTCAATTTCTCTCTGACTTTTAGGGGGTCTATAATACAATCCCAATAAGGTGATCACCCCTTTCTTATTTCTCAGTTCACCCAAATAATTTCCCTGGATGTATTTCCGGGAATATCCTCCCTCAGTATAGCTGTAATGCTATCCCATTTGTAGCAAGTCAACTCAAGTTCAAAAAATCAGTTGTGATAGAAATGATTTATTGGTTTCCTGTGAATCTGACTGATATTTGCACATGTATAAACCACTCGAATTTAAAAAAAAAGTTATGATAGATGAAGTGAATCCAATTTATATGATCAATTAATGAGCTGTTACTAATAATTACACTACTCAAAGTTTATGAAATTTACATTTGTTTTCTGTATAGTAGGCCGAGTTGATTGTATCAGTATTGCAATTGAGGAACAAACAATATAATTCCTTAATAAAAGCCGAAAGAAATGCCGATACTGTAAATCAGAAACAAAAACATAAGTTGCTGGAAAAGCTCAGCAGGTCTTGCAGCATCAGCGAAGAGAAATCTGAGGAAGGGTCACCAGACTCAAAATGTTAACATTGATTTCTCTTCACAGATGCTGCCAGACCTGCTGAGCTTTTCCAGCAATTTCTGTTTCTGCTTCTAAAATGATTTCTTAATAGGTTGTCAGATCATTTATAATTAGTTTAACAATTATATGCTCCACATTTCACTGAGATTGAACTTGCATGCTCTGGAAAAGTTATAGCCTGACTAACATACCTTGCATTTTAAATTCACAATAGTTTATAGTTTTAGTTCATTTGAACAGTGTCCTCTAGGTTCTTGCAGGTATCCCTTTTTGTTCAATGATTAATATGAATGTAAAATAATTCTAAGTTGAAATGAAGATTTTGTTTCTGTTACTGTAGTGATAATTATGAGAACTCAATTTGATTATTCTTAAACAGCTGATAGTGTCACAACCTCTATTGCTTTGATGCAAGCAACGTGCCAATTTTGTATGACCTATAAATTAACATGATTGCAGAGTACAGCAAGAGCTAACCAGATTATTGAATGGCTGCATGTCTCAGTGACAGGGAAGCACCAATAAAAGCTAGGCTGCATTACTTAAAACCAGTCTTTGTCATTTAAAGGGGAAGTGCAATCTTGCTAGAATATGCTTTGGAACTAAACTTACAACGAATTCTCAGGAAATGATAGGCTAGTGATATTACTGCTGGACTGTAATTCAGAGGCTCCAGTTATAGTTCTGAGAACTGGGTTCAAAACTCGCCATAATAGATGATGAAATTTGAATTCAATAAAAATCTGGAACTAAAAGTCTAATGATGATCATGAAACCATGGTCAATTCTTGAAAGAGCCCATCTAGCCTACAAATGTGCTTTAGGGAAAGAAACTGCCATCCTTATCTGGTCTGGCCTACATGTGACTCCAGACCCACAGCAATGTGTTTGACCTAAACTGCCCTCTAGGCAATTAGGGATGGGCAATAAATGCTAGTCCAGCCAGTGACACCTTCACCCATGAACGAATATTTTAAAAATTATGAACATGGAACGTGTGATGCAGCATGGGAGAGTATGCTGCAGAAAATTGTTTTTCTGGACAGGTGGCTTTTGTACAGAAGGTGGAAATGAATCAGGATGTTGTGTATCTCCAGGTGACCAGCAGAACTAGAGTGCATAGGTTTAGTGTGAGAGGGGAAAGATATAAAAAGGACATAAGGGGCAACTTTTTCATGCAGAGGATTGTGCGTGTATGGAATGAGCTGCCAGAGGTACTGGTGGAGGCTGGTACAATTGCAGCATTTAAAATGCATCTGGGTGGGTATATGAATAGGAAGGGTTTAGAAGGATATAGACCATGTGCTGACAAATGGAACTAGATTTGATTCGGATATCTGGTCAGCATGGACAAATTGGACCAAAGGGTCTGTTGCTGTGCTGTACATCTCTATGGCTCTATTAACAGATGGTTTCTACTTACATGCTCAAAAGGTAGTGGAAGTAGACATCAATGAAGTTCAAGGGTAAGAATCCTATATTTTCTCTTGACATTCAATTACCAAATATGCATTGTCATGCAATTGTGCACCATCTGTAACACTAGCACCAGACATTCCTCAATTCACCACATACATCCCAATACTCACTTAACAAAATCTCAATCAATAAGGATTCATGCCTCACATTCATTACCACACCTTTTACTTGCAGACTTAACACTGAGGCAAGCCTCGCAACTACATTTCACAGCATGCAGACATGCCAGCCATTCAAACATAATTGGCCTACTGTCCTAAGATACTACATCACATGCATTGGCACACTTCTTTCCCTTTTGCAGGTGCATACAATGGAGCCAGCAGGAACTAACCATTGTGGATAAGCATGGCTATATATTCCTAAGCACATGAAGTGGAAGATGCTCACCATCAAAACAAGGAGTAACTGATAAGGCAGTAGTAGAACTGAAACAATAGAAGATGATGTCACCTCCATTGCTAAAGCTGCTTTTCATATTCAATTTCCAATACGTTGTACAGTTTTTTCTCCAGATGCTGCAGTTGGTGAATAGATGTATCTCTTACTTCAACTTGTCACCCTCCACTCTGGGCACCCCATCTTGCCTCACCAGAATGTTACAATTGTGGCTTTTCTCCTTTGAGACGGCTAAGAAGTGCAATATGATGAGGCAATAGCAAAAAAAGAAGTGGATTGAAGACTGAAAATGCAATTATAAAAGAAACACCTTCACTTGATTTCACACTCATAGCCATCAGATCAGACGCTAACAATATGTTCAATTTAGAAGATAGTTAGAGGTATGATGGGTATATGTTGAGACGTACAAACATCCAATTTCAGAGCAAAATTAAACTATTCAGCCTGTCAGGTCTGCTTTGCTATTCAATAAAGTCATAGTTGATTTATAGAGTCATAAAGCCACATTGTGCAGAAACAAACCCTTCCGTCCAACATGTCTATGCTGACCAAGTTTTGCACGTGTTTTGAAGTTCACATTTCCGTTTAAACCTGATTAGTTTTGATTTACTGGCTAAAGCTAAACATCTCTGTATGAAACATTTTCAATGACACAAAAATCCATCACTTTCTGAGGCAGAGAGTTCAAAGTCACAGTCTTTTAAGAGAGAACAAAATCCTCATCTCTGTCCTAAAAGGGTGACCACTATATTTCAAATAATTCCCTGAAATTCTAAAACAAAAGCAGAAGTTGCTGGGAAAACTCAGCATGTCTATCTCGACAGATCTGTAGAGTGAAAGCAGAGGTAATGTTTTGGGTCCAGTGACCCTTCATCAGGACTAATTGTAGCAAGGAAATGATTGGTATGTATGCTGACGATGGGATTGGGAAGGGGGAGAAATGTGTTCAATAAGTGGAGATAGGGTCCAGGATGGAGCAGTTGGGCAGACAAAGAAATGGGTAAAGGCTCACTACTGAGACCCCTCTCTGTCTATCTCTTCCCCCACATAATCTAGGGTATTGGTTCATCCTGCTATTTATTGCTTTTAATGCTACAAGCAATAGTGCAGAGAGAAATTGCCCTAGCCTGGACATTTATATTTTTAGTCCTTTGACATAAATGTAACACACTTAGTATATTCCCCCACACAAACACATTCAAAGATAGCAGCAGTACGTCAGTCACAAGTAGCTCAGGTTAGAAGCTAGAACAAGTCCCGGCCTTGAACATTCTCATTGGGATATTTGAACGTTTATTGTCAATTCAGAAATTTTATGTTAATTTTGTGTTAACCTATAATTTACATTTTTCATTTTGACATAGAAGCTGTTTCATCAATGGTTTTCACTGTATCTTAAGGTTAGAAGAGGGGATGTACACCAATGAATGTGCAATGTTCAGCATCATTCATGACTCGTCAGATCCTGAAGCAATCCATGTTCAAATGCAACAAGGTCTGGACAATATTCAAACTTGGGCTGAAAAGTGGCAAGTAGCATTCACTCCACACAATTCTGGATCAGTGGTGCTGGAAGAGCACAGCAATTCAGGCAGCATCCGAGGACAGGCAAAATCGACGTTTCGGGCAAAAGCCCTTTTCACTCCACACAATGCCAGGCAATGACTGACTCCAAGAAGAGACAATCTAACCACAGCCCCTTGACATTCAATGGCATTACCATCACTGAATCTCTCACTATCAACATTCTGGGTGTTACCATTAGCTAGAAAATTAATTAGACTCACAATAGAAATATATTGGCGACAACAGCAGGTCAGAGGCAACTCATCTCCTGAATGCAGCTCCAACACTGGAGAAGCTTGACACCATTCTAAGACAAAGCAGTCTGCTTCATTGGCACCACATCCACAAATATTTCATTATTTCACCACTGACATTCAATAGCAACATTGTATGCTATCTACGAGATGAACTGCAGAAATTCACCAAAGATCCTTAGACATCATCTTGCAAACCTAAAACCACATCCATCTAGACGGACAAGAGCAACTGCAAGTTCCCCTCCAAGTCACTCACTATGCTACTATGGAAATATGTCACAGCTTCTTCACTGATATCTAGTCAAAATCCTGGAATTCCCTCCTTATTAGCATTGTTGATTTACATGAATTGCAATAGTTCAAGAAGGCAGCTCACTACTACCTCCTCAAAGGCAACTGGGGATGAACAATAAATGCTGGCTAGAGAGTGAAGCCCACATCCCATAAGTAAATAGAATTTAAAAAAAAAACTACAGGTACTGGAAATCTGAAATATAATTGCAAATGCTAGAAATACTGAGCAAGCCATTTTCTTTTCCTGCCTCTGGATAGACAAATAAAAGTAGAATTTTGGTTCGGAACCTTTGGATGGAAAAGTCAGAGGTCTGAAATGTTAACTTATTTTTAGTTCTGTTTCACAGCTTTCTATGTATTTGAAGTTTTGGTCATGAGGGTATTCATCAAGACTCATGATCATTAGGTCAGTCTGTCCAATTTCTGTGATCCTTTTTTGGTAATGGATCCAAGTTCTTCTTTCTAACATATTCTTAGAAAGTCTGTGTGTATACATTCATAATTTAAATACCTTTCTATTCAGCATGTAAAATTCTGATATGCTAAGTGTCACTTGTGTTATCTCTTAAAGGTGTACAAGAAAGATCATTTTAATCGGCCTCGTTTTAAAATTCAGTTTGAGAGTGGGCATTGCAGGCTGGCCGGTATTTATTGTTCATTACAAAGGTGGTGGTGAGCTTCCTTCTTGAACCTTTGCAATCCACATGTTGTAGGTTGATCCACAATGCCCTCAGGGAGGGAATTGCAAGATATTGACCAAGCGATAGTGAAGGAACAACAATATATTTTCAAGTCAGGATGGTGAGTTGCTTGGAGGACAACTTGCAACTGGAGTTGTTCCCATGTATCTGCTGCCCTTGTCCTACTAGATGGAAGTGTTCATGAGTTTGGAAAGTGCTTTCTAAGGACTGCTGGTGAATTTCTGCAGTGGATCTTGTAGATAATACACATTCTGCAACTGAGAACCAATGGTGGAGAGAGTGCGTGTAGTGTTAATTTAGTGGGCTGCTTTATCCTGGCTAGTATGAAGCTCCTTGAGTGTTGTTGGAGCTGCACTCATCCAAACAAGTGGGGAATATTCCATAATTCTCCTGACTTGTGCTATGCAGATGGTGGACGGGGAATTAGGAGGTGATTTACTTGCTGCAGTTATCCTAGCCTCTGACCTACTCTTGTAACCACTATGTTTAAATGGTGAGTCCAGCTGATTATCTGTTCAACAGTAACGACAAGGATGTTGATAGTATGCTCCTTTTCATTAAGCTCAGGTACTATTTCTATTCAGTAACTTTTCTTCAATGTCATCCAATTTGCTTTCTCCTTCATCTTCACAATACTTTTTGACAAGACCATTCTGTTAATTTGCTGTGTGACCCCTTCATAATGAGTATGCCTTGGTTTCTGAGCTTCTAAAGGTCTTGAAAATTGTTTATTTCTGCTATGGCAGTGTTTGTGAACTGACACACAAGTCTCTCTGAATATTGCACTCTCCAAGTATATTTGCCTTTCCTTCCTTTGATAAAACATCTGAGGGCTGATTTTCCAAGTTCAGGCTGCTGACTGGAAGCTGACTTTAGCTCATAAGTTGCCGTTAAGCCACTTAAGACGTTCCAAACAGCTAACCTTCTCAGTGAGTGCACCTTGCCAAAAGCTGTGCCAGCATTGGTGAGGTAGTAATAAGGATTTGATTTTCAAAATTCAGCTGTAAATAAACAAAAAAAGCTAAATGAATGAACAGTTGAAAAATAAATGACATAGTTAATTCAACGGTCAGATTTCCTCATACTAATATATTTAAAGTGATCTTCCAACAAAAAATAGGTGTATTTACATATTTTTTAGAACTGTCTGAGGTATGTTAATTGAAAACAAACATGCTGCAAATTAAAATAAAAGATAATCGTTCACACAATTGGCAGAATATGGTTTGGTATTTTGAAATTCTGAGTTGCAGCTGCATAAATTTAACATTGATATGTTATGTAATATAATTAAGCATTATTTATAACATCAATGCATCTTCCAAAGGTTGTAATTTTTTTATTATCTAGATTCACTATATTTTAGTTGGACAAAGTTCATCAATCAGAAACCAGCAAGAGATTCTTATAAATGTTTTGTGATAGAACATACTCATCCTTCTGCATCCCCTGCACATTGGTTTCTCTTATATCTGCGGCAAGTCAAGATGTTTCCTCAGAAATAGTTAAAAATCTAACTTCTTATTATTTCTATTTCCAAGGCTTGTAAGACTTCCCCAGAGTATATTGAGTGGATTTTCCATATAGCCGCAAATATTTCACAGTAGACTTTTTGAGTGATACTTTTCTAGCTTAAATCCATTCTACATAGCTAAAAAACTAGTTGTTAATAAGATAGTGCAGTGCACACTAAGAGATCCCTTACCATGAAATAATCAATCTCAGTAGTTAAATGTTTGATATACCCATTTTCTTTTTATTCTTTCATCAGATGTGGGTGTTACTAGCAAGGTCAACATTTGGTGTTCATCCATAATTGGCCTTGGTGCTGGTGGTGAGCTGTCTTCTTGCATTCCATCTGGTGTAAGGAGACAACAGTGCTGTTAGGTAGGGAGTTCCAGAACTGTGGCCCTGTAACAGTGAAAGAAAATGAATATAATTCCAAATTTGGATGGTGTGTGGCTTATAGGAAAACGTGCAGGTGATCGTGTTTCTATGCAGTTGCTGCCCTTGTGCTTCTAGGTGGTGGAGGTTGTGGGTTTGGAAAATACTATCAAATGTAGATTGAAGATTGCTGTATTGTATCTGGTATACAACACACATTTTTGCTGCAGTTCAGTAGTGATGAAGGGACAGAATACTTAATTTGGTGTGTAATGTGTAATCAAATAGATTGCTTTGACATGGAAGACGTCAATGTGCTTTGGTCTTAGTGGAGCTGAATTCATCTAGGCAAATGGAGAATATTTTATCACACATTTGACTTGTGTCTTGTAGGTGGTGGACTGGTTTGAAGGAGGTGAATTGAGAGTCTCTGATTGGCTCTTGGAGCCACACTATTTATATGTCTGGTTTAGTTCAGTTTCTGCTTAATGGCAACCCTTGAGATGTTGATAGTGGGGAGAGTCAGCAATACTAATGGCCAATAAATGATGAGGAATATTGTTAGAATTTCTCTTGCTGAAGGTGGCTGTTATCTGACATGTATGTGTCATAAAGGAGACTTGCCACTTATCAGCCGTAGCCAGATAATTGCCCAAGTCTTGCTGTATGTAGGTAAATTGCTTCAGTATCTGATGTGTTGTAAACTGTATGAACATTATGGAGTCATAAAAATAAACAACAGATTTTATGATGGAGCAAAGCCATTGATGAAGCAGCTGAAGATATTCAAGCCTAGGATGCATTCCTGAGGAACATCTGCAACAATCTCCTGGCACGGAGATGACTGGCCTCCAGAAAACATAAGCATATTCCTTTGTGCTAGATAAGAAGCAAATCAATTATTTAAAAGTAATCTCAGTTTTGTCAGGTATTTTGATGATAGACTCGATCATATGTTAGTTGATGTCATGGGCTATCACCCTTACTTCCCCTCTTGAGTGCAATCTTTTCATCTGTGTTTGCATCAAGGCCATAATGAGGTCTGAAATCAAATTCACCGACACAACCCAAGCTGAGTATCAGTGAGCAGATTATTGCAGTGTCAGTTCTGCTGAGTAGAATTGTCAATAGTACCTTCCATCACTCTGCTGATGATCAAGAAGAAGCTGCTACGATAGCAATTGGCCAGATTGGATCTGTCCTGCCTTTTGTGGACAACACACAGCTGGATGATTTTCTTTCCTACTGGACAGATGCTTGGACAGGGTGCAGCTAGTTCTAGAGGAGAAGTCTTCAATACTAGTGCTGGGATATTGTCAGGAATCATTGTCTTTGCAATGTCCAGAACATTCAGTGAGATAAAAAAGATTGGTTGAATGTTGGATCATCAGAAGGAAGCAGATAGATCACACTCTCAACACCTCTAGCTGAACATGATTGTAAATATTTCAGTAAATATTTCTTTTACATTGGCATGTTAGATTTTCTCATCAAGGAAGATGAAAGTATTTGTGGACTCTTCTGCTTTTATTAATTCTTTAATCATCCACATTGTGGGCGGCACGGTGGCACAGTGGTTAGCACTGCTGCCTCACAGCGCCAGAGACCTGGGTTCAATTCCCGCCTCAGGCGACTGACTGTGTGGAGTTTGCACATTCTCCCCGTGTCTGCGTGGGTTTCCTCCGGGTGCTACGGTTTCCTCCCACAGTCCAAAGATGTGCAGGGTCAGGTGAATTGGCCATGCTAAATTGCCCGTAGTGTTAGGTAAGGGGTAAATGTAGGGGTATGGGTGGTTTCGCTTCGGCGGGTCGGTATGGACTTGTTGGGCCGAAGGGCCTGTTTCCACACTGTAATGTAATCTAATCTAATCTAATCTAAATCTAATCTAATCTAATCTAATCTAATCTAATATAATCTAATCACATTAACCAAAATGTAGGACAAAATATATAAGAAAATATATTAGATGTTTGTGATAAAGAAATGGCAATAATTATGGGTAACCTGAATCTACATATAATTTGGAATAGTCAGATAGCTCCCTGGAGAAGATTTCAGAGAATGTTTTTGATATATTTTTTCTTAGACTTGTGGAATTATACATTAGTGATCTGGATGAAGAAACTGAGGACATTCTGGCTAGGTTTGCAGATGATACAAAGATAGGTGGATAGGCAGGTAGCATGGAGGAGGCAGGGAGGCTGCAGAAAGATCTAGACAGATTCGGAGAGTGGACAAAAAAGTGACAGATCAAATACAATGTGAGAAAGTGTGAGGTCACGCACTTTGGTCGGAAGAACAGAGACATGGACTATTTTATAAATGCGGAGAAAATTCAGAAATCTGAAGTGCAAAGGGACTTGGGAGTCTTAATCCAGGTTTCTCTTAAGGTAAACTTGCAGGATGAGTTGGTAGTAAGGAAGACAAATACAATGTTGTCATTCATCTCAAGAGGGCGAGAACATAAAAGCAGGGAAGTACTTCTGAGGCGTTATAAGGCTCTGGTCAGACCACCTTTAGCGTATTGTGAGCAATTTTGGGCCCCATTCGTCAGGCAAGATGTATTGGCCCTGGAGCGGGTCAGAGTAGCGGGTCATGAGAATGATCCCAGGAATGAAAGGTTTAACATACGAGGAATGTTTGAGGACTCTGGGATATACTCAATGGAGTTAAGAAGGATAGAGGGGGATCTGGTTAAAGTTTTCAGAATACTTAAAAGCTTGGATAGAGTGAACATTGGGAATATGTATCCATTGGCAGGAGAGACAAGGACCCAAGGACATAGCCTTAGTGTAAAGGGAGACCCTTTAGAATGAAGATGAGGAGAATCTTCTTTAGCCAGAGAGTGGTGAATCTATGGAATTCATTGCCACAGAAGGCTGTGGAGGCCAGGTCATTGAGTATATTTAAAGCAGAGATGGGTAAGTTCTTGATTGCCAAGGGGATCAAATGTTACGGGGAAAAAGCAGGAAAATGGGGTTGAAAAACCTATCAGCCATGATTTAATAATGGAGCAGACTCGATGGGCCGAATGGCCTAATATTTGCTCCGATGTCTTATAGTCTTATGGAATCAACCAAATTAGTATTTTTAGACTTTGTATTGTGTAATGTGGTATAATTGATTAATAATATCAGATTCTTCGCATTTCTGCATAATAGCAACAACAATATGATTGAATTTCACATTCAGCTTGAAAGGGAGAAGAGTGTGTCTAAGAATAATAATTTAAACTTAAATAAGGGCAGATCTGTGGGCATGACAGCTGAGCTAGGTGAAGTGAACTGATACACTAGTGTAAGAGATTGATCAATAGATAGGCAGTGACAGGCTTTTAAGGATCGATTTTAGAAAACTCAGAATAGGTCTATTCCTATGATAAAGAAAATTTATAAGGAGAGGACATGATGTTCGTGTTTTTTAAAGAAGGTAGGAAAAGTAATAAAGTTAATGAAATGGCACATAACTGTACAATCGTGAGGTGATACAGTAGCATATAACAGATGTCAAGAGTTCTAGTGGTGCAGTGGTAATGTCCCTACTTCTGAGTCAGAAGGTCCACGTTCAGAAGCATGTCTATTATAAATAGCAGAAATTGATTAAAAGATTACTTAGGAGAAAGAAATTAGAGTAAGAAAGGAAGTATAAATATAAAAATAGATAGCAAGAGTTTCAATACTTTCCTTTAAAAAAAGGAAAAGGGTAAGGAACGTGAGGTTTCATCCTTTACAGAGTAAGAATGGGAAGTCAATCGTAAATGCTTTGGAAATTGTCGATGAAACAAACAAACAATTTGCTTCTGCCTTCATGAAAGAGGATCTAAAAAGCATTTCCATAATAGCCATAAATTAAGAAGTGGAAAGGAGAGATGAACCTGATTAAATGACATTTATGAGGGAAGCAATACTAAACAAAATGATGGAACTGTGGTACGACAAGTGTTCAGGTCCAAAATAGCCTTACAAAAGCTGAGTAATGCTTTGTTGTTAATTTTCCAAAATTCCCCTGGTTTCAGGAAAGAGATTACACATTGCTGTTGAATACAGTTCTGCTGTTATCGATGGCCCAAAATGGTTCTGGTCTGAAACTATTCCATTCAGCATTGTGTTAGTACCACACAACAATATGAAGAGTATGTTCAGTGTGAAGATGGACTCTGTCTTCACAAAAACTATGCAGCGGTTATTCTACCCTATACTGCCATGCATAGATGTGTCTTTCAGAGTTAGATTGGTGAAGGAAATAGGAACTGCAGTAGACCATTCAGCCTGCTGACTCTGCTGTGTCATTTAATTATTTCTGGCCAATTATCTATCTAAATGTCACTTTTCCACACTACTTTCATGTCTCTTGATATATTTAGCTTCCAGACATCTATCAATTTCTGCCTTGAATGGACTCAATGATTGAACTAAAGCCTTCTATAATATATAATTCAAAGATTCACTACCGCCTCAGTGAACAGATTGTTCCTCATCTCAGTCTTGCATAGCCAACACTGTATCCGAAGAATATATCTGCTGTCTGTAAGACTGTCCGGCCAGGGGAAACATTTTATCCAAATCTGCTCTGCCACACCCTGTAAGAAGATTGTAAGTTCCAATGAGATCAGTTTTCATTCTTTGAAAATCTAGACATTACAGACCCAGATCTATCATGCTCTCATCATAAGACAATTCTGCCCTCTCAGGGAATAGTCTGATAAGCCTCCAGTGCACTCCATGACACATTTATCCTTCCATATATAAGGAGTTCAAAACTGTCCACAATAGGCAACAAGGGCAAAACAAGTCCACAAGGGCAAATAGGGATGGGTTACAAATGCTGGCAAGTCAGTGACACCCAAGTCCAACAAATGAATTTAAAAAATACTCCAGGTTCATCCCCAATAACCTGTGTACATTTACAATAAGGCATATTTACTTATGTACTTAAATCCCCTTGCAACAAATACCATTTGTCTTCCTTGTTAATTGTTGCATCTGTACATTAGCATGTAGTGACAAATAGACAATGACACATTCTTTGACATCAAAGCTTCCAAACCTCTCACCATTTATGAAATATTCTGCCTTTTTGTGTTCATACCAAAGTTCATACTTATTCAGGTAGTGAACAAAGCATTTGACATAGAGTCAGAGAGATGTACAGCATGGAAACAGACCCTTCAGTCCAACCCGTCCATGCCGACCAGATATCCCAACCCAATCTAGTCCCACCTGCCAGCACCTGGCCCATATCCCTCCAAACCTTTCTTATTCATATACCCATCCAAATGCCTCTTAAATGTTGCAATTGTACCAGCCTCCACCACATCTTCTGGCAGCTCATTCCATACAAGTATCACCCTCTGCGGGAAAAGTTGCCCCTTAGGTCTCTTTTATATCTTTCCCCTCTCACCCTAAAATGATGCCCTCTAGTTCTGGACTCCCCGGCCCCAGGGAAAAGACTTTGTTTATTTATCCTATCCATGTCCCTCATAATTTTGTAAACCTCTATAAGGTCACCCCTCAGCCTCCAACGCTCCAAGGAAAACAGTCACAGCCTCTCCCTGTAGCTCATATCCTCCAACCCTGGCAACATCCTTGTAAATCTTTTCTGAACCCTTTCATGTTTGAAAAACAACCCTCCAACACCACCCTCTGTCTTCTACCATTGAGCCAGTTCTATATCCAAATGGCTAGTTCTCCCTGTATTCCATGAGATCTAACCTTGCTAATCAATGTCCCATGGGGAACCTTGTCAAACGCCTTACTGAAGCCCATATAGATCACATCTACTGCTCTGCCCTTATCAATCTTCTTTGTTACTTCTTTCCTTTATTGATCAGAGCATTGAGTATAGGAGTTGGGAGGTCAAATTGTGGCTGTACAGGACATTGGTTAGGCAACCTTTGGAATATTGCTTGCAATTCTGGTCTCCCTCCTATCGGAAGAATGTTGTGGAACTTGAAAGGGTTCAGAAAAGATTTACAAGGATGTTGCCAGGGCTGGAGAGGGGCTGGGGCTGGTTTCCCGGAGTCTCAAAGGCTGAGGGTTGATCTTATAGAGGTTAATAAAATCATGAGGGGCATGGATTGGGTAAATAGACAAGGTTCTTTTCCTTAGAGGGAGGGAGTCCAGAACTAGAGGGCATAGGTTTAATGTGAGAGGGGAAAGATTTAAAAATGGACTGAACGGGTGACATTTTCATGCAGAGGCTGGTGCATGTATAGAATGGTCTGCCAGAAGAAGTGGTGGAGGCTGGTACAATTACAACATTTGGAAAGGTATCTGGATGGGTTTATGAATAGGAAGGGTTTAGAGGGATATGAGCCAAGTGCTGGCAAATGGGACTCGATTAGATTAGAATATCTGGTCGGCATGGATGAGTTGAACTAAAGGGTCTATTTTTGTGCTGTACATCTCTATGACTCTATGATTCTGTATTATATTCCACCTATCCATGTCTGTTTGAAACCCCCTTTTATTCGCCTCACAACTTACATTCCCACCTAGTTTTGCATCATCAGCAAATTTAGACAAAGTCTGGTATTCCAACCCTCTTGAGATAAATGACAACATTAAATTCACTTTCTTAATCATGGACTCAATCTGCAAGTTAACCTTTAGAGAATCTGGACTAGCACTCCCAGATCCCTTTGTATTTTGACTTTATGAATTTTCTCATTGTTTAGAAAATAGTCCATGCCTGTATTCTTTTTCCCAAAGTGCAAGTCCTCGCATTTGCTCCCATTGAATTTCGTCAGCCATTTCCTGGACCACTCTCCTAAAATGTCTAAATCTTTCTGATGAAGGGCTTTTGCCCAAAACGTCGATTTTCCTGCTCCATAGATACTGCCTGATCTTCTGTGCTTTTCCAGCACCATTCTAATCTAGACTCTGATTTCCAGCATCTGAAGTCCTTACTTTTGCCTAGATCTTTCTGCAGCCTCCCCACCTCCTCAGTACTTCCTGCCTTTCCACCTAACTTTGTATCATCGGCAAACTTCTCCAGAATGCCCACAGTCCCTTTGTCTACATCATTAATATATAAAGTGAACAGCTGCGGCCCCAACACTGAACCCTGCGGGACACCACCTGTCACTGAATGCCATTCCAAAACAGAACCTTTTACCCCAACTCTCTGCTTTCTGTCAATCCTCACTCTATGCCAGTAGCTCACCTTGAACACCATGGGCCCTCACTTTACTCAGTAGCCTCCAGTGAGGCACCTTATCAAAGGCCTTTGAGAAGTCCAGATAGATAACATCCACTGGGTTTCCCTGGTCTAACCTACTTATTACCTCTTCAAAGAATTCTAACAGGTTTGTTGGGCATGACCTCCCCTTATTAACTCCATGCTGACTTGTTCTAATCCAACCCTGCACTTTCAAGAAGTTAGAAATCTCATCCTTAATGATGGATTCTAGAATTTTACCAACAACCAAGGTTAGGCTAATTGGCCTATAATTTTCCATCTTTTGTCTTGATCCTATCTTGAACAAGGGGTTATTACAACAACAATTACCCAATCATCTGGGACTTTCCCTGAGTCCAACAGCATTTGAAAAATTACAACCAACACCTCCACTATTTCTTCAGCCACCTCCCTGGGATGTAGCCCATTGGGACCAGGAGATTTATCAATATTTAGACCATTTAGCTTTTCTAGCTCTTTCTCTTTTGTAACGGCTACCATATTCAACTCTGTCCCCTGTTGGGATATTACTCATGTCTTCCACTGTGAAGACTGACACAAAGTACTTATTAAGTTCTTCAGCTATTTCCTTATCTCCCATCACTAGCCTTCCGGATTTCAATACAATCTCTACTTATAAAAACAAACTTGCCATCCCAGGAATCAGTCTGGTGAGTCTTCAGTACACTCTATCAATATCTTTTCTTAAGTAAAGATACCAGAACTACACACAGTACACTAGGTGTGGGCTCACCAAGGCCTGAACAGTTGTTCCAGGTACTGTATTGAGTAGTATGGCATAAACACTTTAACAGATACCATATTTGCCCTCAACGAGAAGTCAAAGACCAAGTAAGTTATGTCTGATCCACAACAATACCAATGATATTCTCTTCAAACAAGACATAGCAGAGAGAAACTACAAATTTCAACAATGTTATTAAAGCCTTTGACTTCTATTTCAGTTTCAGGCAAAACCGTATTTTAAGACCAGGCAATGTTTATCGAATGCTCCTTGAAACCAACTGATATTATTGTGGGGAGGGGGTGATTTCATTGTATTGTCAGTGGACCCAGAGCTTCAGCTAATATTCCAGGGGACCAGGCTCAAATTCTACAAAGACAAACAATGAAATTGAAATTTAGATTTAAGTGGAACTGAGTCTGAGTGGAATGCTGTTCGGAGGATCAATGTAGTCTCGATTAACCAAATGGCCACTTTCTGCACTATAGGTATTATATAGTTCTGTTAGCAGTCACACAATAATGCTGTACTTGAGAAAATGAAAAATAAAAGCTTCTGCAAATCTTCTGAAGTCCTGTGCAGAAACAACCAATGTTTTTACACAACTGAAGGAAGCAACCTATCACAGATATATTCAGAGCTTTAAAATCTATGTCAATTATTAGCTGAGGAAAACCTTGTACTTCAATTAATGCTTATTAGTTAATAATATTTATTGAATCATTAATTAGTGACAATCTTATATTTGAGAAAATACATCCTGAGATTAAAATAGAAGTCTACGCATTGCCACTGAACATGTGCATGTATTAGGAGATGTCAAAGAAATGAACCAGCTCTGTAGAGCTCCAGGGGTTGGCTTCTCTTAAAATTATTTGAGTCTAGCTTTTATCAACAAAATTCTGTCTGTTAGTGTCTAGACCTTACTATACATTCCTGACTCTCCTGGCCCTCCAAAAGAACATTCAGGACTATAGTTTTGCTCCTTGAAATAAGTCCAGGGAGGCAGGTATTCTGTCATCAATCACCCTTTATTTATATATGCCCAGTACATAGGTTCTGACTAGCCAGCTCAAAACCAGAGCATGAAGAAACTCTCTGAATCTCCTTTTTATCTTTCTTATTTAATCCCATTTATACTTATCTTAATCTCCTCTTTATACCTGTCAGTCAGGACTCCTTGATTGGCCCAAGTTATTAACCCCAATTAAAGATCCTATAGTCAATGGGATCCACCTTGCCCTGATTCCAATCGCAACAGTCCTCCTTTACTCTTCCTCCAGACTGTAGGATATTAAAATTACATCTGGATCCTATGATATATCTAGGATTCCAATCTATATCAATTCATAAGGCTCCTGCTTGATTCAGATTGATTGCTGATTGAGTTATTAAAAACACCTCATGAAATATGGCAATGGACACAAAATAAGCCAGTAAGTCCATTATGACAATTTTACTCCACTACCTCCTGTATTCTGTGGGCTAAAAAGAGATAAAATGCATGCAAGTTTGTATTCAACAGTGAGTCTGTAAAATGGATGTCCTGCTGCAGCAGCAGTTGGAATCACGGATTGCATTTCCCTCTTGAGTTTAGAGCTGGAAACATTATTACCGTGATATACGGGACATTTAGTAATGTCACTGATCTGTGTAATAGCTGACCCCTGAGAATTTAGTCTCATTGTTATTTAGTAAAAATTATATTTAAAAAACAAATTTCAATTACCATAATAAGAATAAATAATAGTTATTTTCCATTATTCATTAATTTTAGTGAGAAAATGGGCACAAATCTCAGCCAGGAAACCTTTATATTTGCTTTTTGCATGTTTTACACTCTCAACTATGTATCCATTAAAAATAACAAATGGCAGAAAATGTTTAAGTACTTTAACTGTCTTGATGACTATGCAAAATTCAACTGTGCTGTTCCGTTCAGCTCATATAAAGAGATCAACCATATTGTGAAACTAAAAGCTAGTCCTAGAGCTTCCATTTGTCTTCTCATTATTTTATGTTAAGTTTAATTCATCATGTTTTGGTCTCTGGTGTACTATGACTGCTAAGGGTTTTTTTTACAGCATTTGATTGGTATTCCAATTAGCTCTCAGGAAGAGTCTCTGTTTCATTCTGGTTGTCAGTTTATTACAGTCGGCTGCTTTCCACAAAATATGTCACACACCCTCTGAGAGCCAAACAGAGAAGAGTGCCAATGGGGTTCTTTCAGGTTTTTAGCACTTTTTAAAATTGAGGTGGGCAGCTGTATTGAGTTTGAGAGCAAATAAAATCATGCCTCTGAATATATTTTTCCAAAACATATTGAATACAACTGGTCACCTACCTATTATTTTTACTGTGATGAAGCTATGATAACTATGGTCACCCTCTTCCTTTAGTTATGAGGTGATAAGATTTTGCTAATTATATTTGGGAATCTGAAATTGAGGCCACAATTAGATCTGTCTTGATCTGCCATGATCTTATAGAATGCCAGAGCAATCTGAAAGTGTCAAGTGCCTGTACCTATGCCGAAGTAGTATGCATGTCTTTCGGTCAGAGATAATTCCTCCTAAACATACTCCATCTTTGCTGCACTGCACTTTCCCTAACTAATTGAGTGACAAGTGTACCAGAAACTGAATTGAAATAGTCATGTAAATATTGTGAATCCTGAAGTGTTGGCTCCAGCTTGGCTTTCCGACAGGAATAATGCACCTCCTAACTCTCTCCAACACTCGTTCACCACCTAAAAGACACAAGTCAGAAATGTGATGGAATAGTTTCTTCTTGCTTAAATGAGTGTAACTCAAACTTCACTGAAAAGGTTCATCAACATCCATGGCAGAGTAACCAACTTGATCAGCACAATATCTGCCACCTACAACTTCTACTTCCTTTATCACCATTGCGAGCAATATCACCCACCTAAAATATGCAATACAGCAATTTGTCAAGTCTCTTTTGACAGCACCTTCCAAGCTCACAACTATTACTACCACTGCTAGAATGACAAGGGCAGCAAATGCATGGGAACATCACCACCAGCAAGCTTTCCTCCAAGGCACACAATGGTATTAAATCACCATTCCTTCACTCTTGCTGGTTAAAATCCAGGAACTCCCTTCTGAACAGCACTGTGGGGAGTACCTAAACCAAAAGAGTTCAGCGATTGAAGAAAAGGAATTCAACATTATTTCTCAAGGGCATTAGGGTTGGGCAGCATATGCTGACTTAGCTAGTAGTGCCCACATCCCATATACAAGTATGAACAATTAAAAATATTAAGTGCACTATTTTTAACAGATGAATTATGACCTACAATGGAAACTAGATCCAATCAAATTTAAGTTTCGCTTTATTATAAAGTACAGACTCATTTCTGTTGCTTTCTTACATCTTCTATTTCTTGTGGTTTTTTTAAGCTCTGTATATCTTCCCTACACTTCTATCCATTTCTCATTCTTTCATTGAAGCTGAAAAATGCAGGTCACTATGATTTCAGCAGAAGATACGAGTTGTACTGATGCTCCTTCATCAGTGCTTCAAGTTTACTATTTATATTTGACGATGCCATTGTTCATTCTTTATATTGAAAGCTGCACCTCAGGCAGTTGATCAAAATAATGATGACCACAACAATACTGTCATTCTTACAACTTTTATCATAGCTCGGCTAAAAAAAAAACATTTATTTGACAAATGAGGGATATCTAGGACTGAAGTAGAGTGAATGGTTTCATAACTTTTTTTTATAAATGCAAGTGTGTACGATGAAACATTCACACAGAAAAAAACAATTGCAACATTCTGACAATATAATCTCAAAATCAAGTCTTTTAAATAGTGTGTGACGCATAAACTGAGTAGTGTGGTACATTAAAACTGTATAATGAAGAAGAAATAAAATGTCATGCTTTTCTCATTGGGTCTAATAAACAATTCAACTATACTGATTCATCAAAGTAGACATTAGTATATATCCAATAACAACCCACAAGAGAACAATCACTTGCTACAATTACAACTTGTATTATAGAGACTAGAATATTTTTTTAAATCGGTACTTTGTAAACATAATTAGACCAGGAAATGTGCAATACTCCACATATTGAGAGAAATTGTATCATACCTACAGACAACCATGCCAATTAATACAGGCAAGGCCACTTGGTCCCTTGAACCAGCTCTACCATTCAATTAAGATCAAGGTCTCAAGCCCACATTCCTACTACTTCTCTTGATCAACTTGATGGCGGAGAATCTGTCTACCTCTGTCTTAAACTTGTTCAATGAATCAGCCTCCACTGTTAGCTGAGGAAGAGAGTTCCAAAGGATCTTGACATTCTCAGAGAAAAAAAAACTCTCCTCATCTCCATCTTAATTAGAGAAACTCTTCTTTTTAATTTTGTACCCCTAATTCTAGTATGTCTCACAAAGGGAAACATCCTCTCAGCATCCACCCAAGAAGTCCCTTCAGGATTTTGTACATTACCATAAGTAGACCACTAATTCTTCCAATATTCCAAACTCATGCACACACACACACATACTTCCATCCATGAATCTGCTGAGTAAACATTCTCTGGACTGTTTGTAATCCTTTTATAGACTTCTAGATTAGATTACTTACAGTGTGGAAACAGGCCCTGCGGCCCAACAAGTCCACATCAACCCTCCGAAGAGCAACCCACCCAGACCCATTCCCCTACATTAACCCCTTCACCTAACACCATGGGCAATTTAGTATGGCCAATTCACCTAATCTGCACATCTTTGGATTGTGGGAGGAAACCGGAGGAAGCCCACGCAGACACGGGGAGAATGTGCAAACTCCACACAGACAGTTAGCTGAGGCGGGAATTGAACTCGGGTCTCTGGCGCTGTGAGGCAGCAGTGCTAACCACTGTGCCACCGTGTTGTCCACTTTTTTTCAGTTTGGAAACAGGCCCGTTGGCCCAACAAGTCCACATCGATCTTCCGAAGAGTAACCCACTCAGACCCATTTCCCTCTGACTAATGCACCTAACACTATGGGCAATTTAGCATGGCCAATTCACCTGACCTGCACATCTTTGGACTGTGGGAGAAAACCGGAGTGTCTGGAGGAAACCCACACGGACAGAGGGAGAATGTGCAAACTCCACACAGACAATCACCCAAGGCTGGAATCGAACCTGGGACCCTGGTGCTGTGAGGCAGCAGTGCTAACCACTGAGCCACTGTGCTGCCCTATATTCTATATCCTTTCCTCAATGAAGAGACAAAATAGTACACAGTATTCCAATGTAGTTGGGGCAGCTCAGTGGCTCAGTGGTTAGCACTACTGCTTCACAGCACCTGAGACCCAGGTTCAATTCCAGCCTTGGGTGGCTGTCTGTGTGGAGTTTGCATATTCTCCCTGTGTCTGTGTGGGTTTCCTCCCACAGTCCAAAGATGTGCAGGTCAGGTGAATTGGCTATTCTAAATTGCCCATACTGTTAGGTGTTTTAGTTGGAGGGAAATGAGTCTGGGTGGGTTTCTCTTCAGAGGGGTCGGTGTGGACTTTCTGGGCCGAAGTGCCTGTTTCCACACTGTAGGGAATCTAATCTAATTTAAAACTCTACAACTGTGGCAAATCTTCCTTACTTTTATATTCCATTCCCATTGTCACAAGTACCCACATTCCATTTGCTTTCCTTGTAGTCTGTGTGCTAACGTATGATGTAGACGCATGAGCATGCCAGGATCTCTCTGCACTCAGAGTTCTTTAGCTTTTCTTCATTTAAATAATAGACTGCATTTCTATTTTTCCTATCAAACTAGACAAGTTTGTAAAATATTATTTATTTATGGAATGTGGATGTCACTGGCTGGGCCACCATTTATTGCCCATCTCTGGTTGCCATTGAGAAAGCGATGGTGAGCAGCCTTCATAAATTGCTTCAGTCCATGTTTTGTATGTCAACCCATAACACCATTAACGAGGGAATTCCAGGTTTTTGACCCAGTGACACCAAAGGAATAGAAATATATTTCCAAATCAAGACGGTGAGAAGTTTGGAGGGGAACTTGTAGGGAGTGGTGTTCCCATGCATCTGCTTCTCTTGACAATCAAGATGGTAGTATTTTCATATTTCCAAATTATGCTCCATTTTCCATTTTTTTCACCCTCTAACTTAATAAAACAAATTTTTCAGACCCCCATATTTGCAGCAGCAGTGAGAGTGGTGAGGGTGTGGACTGTGGGCTGCCGGGAAGGTAAATTCCTCCTTTAAAAATTTAAGTCGTAGAGTCAGCAGCGTCCATTTTGCAGCAGTAGTGAGAGCAGTGACAGTGAGGACCAGGAGATTGCCGGGAAGGTAAATTCCTTCTTTAAAGACTTATCTCAAGTCAGCAGCCTCCATTTTTGCAGCAGTGGTGAGAGTGTGGACCACGGGGCTGCCCGGAAGATAAATTCTTAGTTTAAAAACTGACCTCATGAATAGGCAAAGCGCTGAGCAGTTGTGGACACAGGACTGCTGAGTAAGTGAGGTAAAAGATTTTGGGGTGTATGCTTTACCTGAAACACATCTTAGGTAGTGTCTCCCACCCATCCTTCTCCTCTAACCAAAAAAAATGTTCTGTGCACCAATTCTGTAAGGTTATTAGATTATTTTCAATCATCTCTTTGGGAATTCAGAACTCTGGGAATGGCTATTGGGCAGTTACATTGTTCTCCCGTAGGATGTGGAAGGTAAGGGTCACGACTAGTGTCCCCACTAACCTCATCTGTGGGAAGAGCACCAAATTCCAGCTCCTTGGAAACCGCATTGGAGAAATGAAGCTGGAGGTGGGTGAACTTTGGATCATTCTGAAGGAGGAGGGGGTTATTGTGATGAGTTACAGGAAGGTAGTCTCACCTCAGGTACAAGATGGGTTACAGTCAGGGGACGGAAAGGGAAGAGGAAGATGGTACAGAGATCCCCTGTGGCTGTTCCCCTCAATAATAAGTATACCATTTTGGATACTGTTAGGAGGGTGGTCTGCCAAGGGAAAGTCATAGTGGCCAGGTCTCTGGCACTGAGCCTGGCTCAGTGGTTCAGAAGGGAAGAGGGGAGAATAGAAATGCGGTAGTGGTTGGAGACTCAATAATTAGAGGAATGGAGAGGAGATTCTGTGGTCGCAACCGGGACTCCCAGAAGGTATGTTGCCTCCCAAGTGCCAGGGTGCGGGGTGACTCTGATCCAGTCTACAAGATTCTGAAGGGGGAGGGGAGCAGCCAGAAGTCGTGGTGCAAATTGGCACCAGTGACATAGATAGAAAAAGGGATGAGAATCTAAGAAGTGATTTCAGGGAGTTAGGTTGGAAGCTAAAAAGCAAGACAAACAGAGTAGTAATCTCAGGGAGCGAGTGCAGCTAAACACGTGGCTACAGGGCTGGTGCAGGAGGGAGAGCTTCAGATACGGCGATCATTGGGTACTTTGTGGGGAGGGTGGGAGCTTTCATGAAGGATGAGTTGCACTTAAACTGGAGGGGCACCAATGTCCTGGGCAGGTGATTTACTAGAGCACCTCTGGAGGGCTTAAACTAGCATGGCAGGGGAATGGGGACCACAGCTACAAATCAGAGGAGAGGGTAGCTTTTGAACGGGCAGAAATAGAATGCAGTCAGTCTGTCAGGAAGGATACACAATTGATAGGGCAAAGCGTATCTCTTTCAATGCAAGGAGTGTCAGGTATAAGAGTGATGAAGTTAGAGCATAGATCATTACTTGGAACTATGGTGTTGTGGCTATAATGGAGACATGGATTTTGCAGAGGCAGGAATGGTTGCTGGATGTTCCAAGGTTTATATCTTTTAAAAAGAACAGTGAGGGGGGTAAAAGAGGAGGGAAGTAGCATTGTTAATTAGTGAGTGCATCACAGTTGCAGAAAAGTTTATTGAAGAGGATTTCTCTCCTGAGTCAGTATGGTGAAAGTCAGTGACAGGAAAAGAGCAGTCACTTTATTGGGTGTATTCTCTAGATCAGTCGAGAAATGGAAGAACAGATTGGACAGCAGATCTTGGAAAGGTGCAGATGTAACAGAGTTGTTCTTATGGGTGACTTCAACTTCCCCAATATTGATTAGAACTTCCTTAGTGCAGATGGTCTCGATGGAACTGATTTTGTCAGGTGTATCCAGGAAAGATTCCTGACAAAATATGCAGATAGACCATCTAGTGGGGAGTCCATACTGGATTTGGTGCTAGGCAGAGACCTAAGCCAGATGTCACATCTCTCAGTGGGAGAGCATTTTGGTGACATTGCCCACAACTGCCTCATCTTTACCATAGCTATGGAGAGGTATAGAAACAGACAGTATGGGATGGTATTTAATTGGTGGAGGAGCAATTATACTGCTATTAGACAGGAGCTGTGGAGTGTAAATTGGGAACAATTGTTCTATGGGAAATATAGAACAGAAATGTGGAGGCCGTTTAAGGAGCTCTTGTTCCGAGTGTTGGATACCTTTGTTCCACCGAGACAGGCAAGGAATGGTAGGGTGAGGGAGCCTTGGATGACAGGAGAAGTGGAGCTTCTCGTCAAAAGGAAGAAGGAAGCTTACTGTTGAGGAAGCAACGATCTGGCACAGCTTTGGAGGATTACAAGGTAGCGAGGAAAGAATTCAAAAATGGACTGAGGAGGGCTAGGCGGGGGCATAATAAAGCTTTGGCAGGAACTATTAGGGAAAACCCAAAGGCGTTCTACACTTGCGTGAGGAATAGGAGAATGATCAGAGAGAGGGTCAGGCCAATCAGGGATAGTGGAGGGAACATGTGCCTAGAATCTGAAGAGGTAGAGGAGGCCCTAAATGAGCTTTTTGCTTCACTATTCACTAGAGAGAGAGACCTTGTTGATAATGAGAATACCTTGGAACAGGTTAATAGGCTTGAACAGGTTGATATTAAGAAAGTGGATATGCTGGAAATTCTGGGAAGCATCAAAGTAGATAAGACCCCAGGGTCAGACAAGGTATATCCAAGGTTATTATGGAAATCAAGGAATGATATTGCCGCACCTCTGATGATGAGTGTTGCATTCTCACTCTCCACAGGAGTACTACTGAATGGTTGGACAGTGGCGAATGTTGTTCCTCTGTTCAAGATAGGAAATAGGGAAATCCTTGGGACTTACAGACCAGTCAGTCTTACATCTATGGCAAGCAAGGTACTGGAAAGGATTCTGAGAGATAGGATTTATGCCTATTTAGAAAAACATAGTTTGATTAAAGATAGTCAGCATGGCTTTGTGAGGGGCAGGTTATGCCTCACAAACTTATTGATTTCCTTGAGAATGTGACAAGACAAGTTGACGACAGTCGAGCACTGGATGTGATGTATATGAATTTCAGTAAGGCATTTGATAAAGTTCCCCATGGTATACTCATTCAGACAGTTAGGGGATATGGGATACAGGGAATTTGGCTGTCTGGAGGGTGCAAAGGAGATTTACCAGGATGCTTCCTGGATTGGAGGGCATGTTTTATGGAGACAAGTTGAGTGAGCTAGGGCTTTTCACACTGGCGAGAAGAAGGATGAAAGGTAACATGATGAAGGTGTACAAATTAATGAGAGGCGTGGATAGAGTAGATAGCCAAAGACTTATCCCCAGGGCAGAAATGGCTGTCATGAGGGGTCATAATTTTAAGATGAATGGAGGCAGGTATAGGGGAGATGTCGGAGGGAGGTTTTTTACGCAAAGAGTGGTGGATGTTTGGAATGCACTGCCAACGGTGGTAGTAGAGTCAAGGACATTAGAGACTTTTAAACAACTGCTGGGCAAGCACATGGACGACAGTAAATTGAGGGGTGTGTAGGTTGGGTTGATCTTAGATTAATATAAAAGCTTGACACAACAGCGTGGGCCAAAAGGCCTGTACTATGCTCTACTGTTCTATGTTCTATGTGTCTTCTTTGCAAGTTTCTTTCTTTAATTTCTTTGAGTCATCAACAAATTTACCAACTTTTAAATATAGTCCCTTCATCCAAGCCATTCATATTGATTGCAAATAGTTGAGGTCCTAACATTGACTCTTGTGACGTTCACTTGTCACATTTTGCCAAATTGAAAGTGACCCATTTACGTTTGCTTTTTGTTTATGTTCATAATCAATCCTCCATCCTTACTATTATCCTATCCTCTACAATATCTTACTAAGTGCAGTAACCATAGTGCCTTGGGAAATGCCACCTGAAAATCTTAGAGCAGTATATTTACAGGCTCCTTTTCCCCTACATTTTTTTGTTACTTCTTCAATAACACCAATAAGTTAGCTAAATACGATTTTCCTTTCACTGAACTGGGAGCCTTTTCAATACTCCATTATATATTCATTAGAAAAATTCAACTAATTTCCTTATGACAGATGGTAGGCTAACTAGCCTATTGTTACTTGCTTTCTGTCTTTTGCCTTTCTTGAATAAAGAAACCTCATTCACTCTTTTCCTCACCTACCTAATATAACTATGAGTTCAGAAAGGCACTTAAAATCAGAGAGAGATAACAAAGGGTGAAATAATTCTGAAAAAGGGTTCCTGAGTGTAGGACAATAAAGAGGAAGGCTTTTTCAAAAAAAAGGGGGCAGGACGATACATAGAAAGATGATGCTTGGAAATGAGGTAAGGCAGGAATAATATGAAGGGTTAATTCCAACGAAGCTATGTAGAAATTTAAATGTAGGATAAAAAATTTGGCAGCTGCAGAGTATCGCGGGATCCCTCAGCTATTTAGGAAACCAAGAAGCTGTTGATGGAACTAAAAATGAAATTTGCCCTATATTTATATGTTTATTTCTTTTTATAATTTATGTCAAA
Source organism: Chiloscyllium plagiosum (assembly GCF_004010195.1). NCBI lineage: Eukaryota > Metazoa > Chordata > Chondrichthyes > Orectolobiformes > Hemiscylliidae > Chiloscyllium > Chiloscyllium plagiosum. Next base: position 30,359,044 of record NC_057721.1, read on the forward strand.
AAAATAGCACAAGCTTATGGTTACTTACATACATTTACGAAAATATAATAAAATGTGTATAACAATAAATTACTATTATTGTTGCTAACATCTTTTGATGTCCTTCTCACAGCTTACAGTTCTGCCAAGTTTCATATCAGATCCAAATTTTGAAATTGTCCCCTGCATCATTCAGATCTAGATCATTCATATATGTTAGGAAAAGCCAGGGTTCAAATACTGACCACTGAGGAACTTCACTACAAGAGTTTCTCCAGCCCCAAAAATAACCACTAACCATTACTCTCTGTTTCCTATCTCCCAGATAATTTTATATACATATTGCTCAGTCCCTTTTATTGCATGGCTTTCCTCACAAGTCTGTTGTGTGACACTGTATCAAATGCTTTTGGAAGTCATTGTACTTCATGACCCACATTAAACTTCATGACCCACATCATTTTTTTTCTTTAAAAAATATGAAGATGAATAAAATGTCTCCAATGGGAATTAGCAGTGATACCATGGAGGACAAACCTACCTGCTGTTCCTTGCCACAATGATAGCATTTGTCCTTCTGTCATTTCACTATCCCTTGTTCTCACTTATCAAACAGACTGTTGCAATCCATACAGAGGCATTGCATCAGAAATATTGCAAAAGATCCACAGCTGCTCAAAGGAATCCTGCAAAGTTATCTGAAGTCTCCTAAGTGAAAGTCAGCAGCTATCCAACATGAATACCATCTGCTGCAGCTCTGCCGTTTACAAATTCCAGAGTCTGGTGAGGTTTAAACTTGGCTTCCACATTTTGACCATTGAATTGAATTAGCTTTATTGTCACCTGCACTCACATGAGTACAGAGAAAAGTTTGCAATATCGTCCTTTATGGCGCCATCTTAGGTACAAGATAACTCGGTACAGATACATGAGTATTTGGTCTAAAATTGAAAGAAAAAGGAATAAAAATATGAGAATAAAAAGGAAAGAAAATTATTCGATTTACAGTGCTTTCACCCCAGTGCTACCAGCACCTAGCCTCCAGACCACACTAGGCTAAGTCTCCAGACCATTTGTAGCCCATGCTCATAAAAAGTATCAATATGTGTGTAACAATCCTGGAGGCCCTGAGTCACCTGACCACAGTAGGGACACAGCACTGCAGTTAGATAAAAGTGTGATTTCTGCTGTCAATAGAGTGAGATGTGAAAACTTTCATGTCATGGTCACACACCAACATCTTGATCATGGAGCAGTAGTGTTATCACTTCCAAAAATCCTTCTTATTAATATGGAGCTGTTTCTGTTTTGTTCATTCATTCATAGGATGTGGGTATCACTAACCAGATGAGTAATGATTGTGTATTTCTAATTGCCAAGTAAAGGTCAACCAGAATTCTGAGGTCCTGCAGTTACACGTAAGCCAGATGAGGTAAGATTGGCAGTTTCCTTTCCTAAAGGTATTTTCTTTTCCCCAACAAGCAACAATATTTTCATGGTCATCGGAGCTTCAGAGGCTGATGGGTGACGTTATAGAGGTTTACAAAATTATGAGGGGCATGGATAGGATAAATAGGCAAAGTCCTTTCCCTGGGGTCTGGGAGTCCAGAACAAGAGGGCATAGGTTTAGATTGAGAGGGGAAAGATGTAAAAGAGACCTCAGGGGCAATGTTTTCACACAGAGGGTGGTAAGTGTATGGAATGAGCTGCCAGAGGAAGTGGTGGAGGTTGGTACAATTGCAACATTTAAGAGGCATTTGGATGGATATATGAATAGGAAGGGTTTGGAGGGATATGGGCCAGGTGCTGGCAGGTGGGACTAGATTGGGTTGGGATATCTGGTTGGCATGGACAGATTGGACCGAAGGGTCTGTTTCCGTGCTGTATATCTCTATGACTCTATGACTTTATAACTGTTAATACTAGATTTTTATTGAATTCAAATTCCACCATTTGCCATGTTGGAATTCCAACCCAATTCCCCAGAACATTATTTGCGTCTCTGGATTATATCACTAGGCCATTGCCTCCCGTGGCCTACATTACCCCAGACCACTCTAATACAAAAAACACACACACCTGCATCTTTCCATCCATTATGAAAGATCGACAGTCGGATGTCAATAAAACCTGGGAGTGACAATAATCTCAGCTTCAAACCAAAGATTTCGGACAGGTTTAGGAAACACCCCTTACTCTTCCTGCCTAAAATCTGCTCCCAGTTCAAAGTGACCAGATGTTTTACCTTAAAAGACTGTGGATTAACTTAACTGAAAAGAGTGATTCTTAGTTATGCATTGATGAAGAACATAGGGACTTCTCAATGAATTGCACTGAACTTGTTTAGTTTTGGCAAAATATAAATAACAGAAAAGACAGCTGTTCAAAATAAACGAGACATTTCAGGAACAAAATGCCAGAGGTGCAAGTTGCCAAGTGGTATGTGTATATTGGATAAGTTTCCACATAGCCTGCAGACTCCTGAGACTGAGAAAGTTCAGTAGACCCTGGTACTTCACCAAATTCAGAACACACAGTCATTGTAAGCAAATGTCAGATAAGGACATGAGGACACCTTTCAAGAGTGAGGGAATATGATGTGATATAACTGAAATACTTTTATGATTGATGGATTATTTATAACATTCTTTCCTTATTGATAATAGCACACATGGGAATAAAATAGGCTCTCAGAACTTTTCCCGCAGACAGCAGAAATGTATGTTGCAGTTTGATAATGCCAAAGGGTAGATTCATTGATGACATGTCCTTGGATGGAGAATTAAAAAAAGACATATCTCATGGGCAGGTTTAGTGTGAAGAATTATTGTAAGAGAAGCCTGTTGTTATTGACAATTCAAGATTAGCATAGTTTTGTGGTAACCATAAATTTACTGGCCTTGATAATCCACAGGCCAGTAATCCTGATAATGACACCAGGCTTGTACGCACCATGAGCATTTGTTGGTGAGCATGAGAGACATTTTGGAGTCATTGACAGGTAGCTATGCAACTCGCAGCAACTACAGGGCCCTTGTGTTCTAGGAAATTCAGGATGTTTCATGGCTCATCCCTAAAGATAATGACAACCCTCTTAAAATTAAAATGTGCAAGTTATTTTATAGATAGTTCAACGGCCACAGAGAAAAGCCATAACTAATGACAAAATCCTGATTGTGTTTATGAATTTGTAATCAAGAGATTCAGTTATATTTTCATGGTAGGAAAGCAACAACTGAACATGAACTGGAGATATAAGTATAACATTACATTAGAAACAGTAATTTCTAAGTAATTGTAATTTTAAACAATCCTATGGGGCTGTCTGGACTCTTTTTATAAAATTTGATTTATTATTTTCACATATCACAGTGAAAAGTTTTGATTTGTATGCAGTATGTGCAGATCATACCATACAAAGTGCATAAGGGTTATAGAATACAGAGGCTGTAGGCTGCAGAGAAAGTGCACAAAGAGTGAGATCAACATCTAAATTTGAGAGGTCTACTCAGAAGTCTGATAACAGCAGAGAAGAAGCTGTTCTTGAAAAAGTCAGTACATGTGTTGAAGCCTTTGTATCCTCTGCCCAACAGAAAAGGTTAGAAGAGATTATAACCAGGGTGAAGAGTGGATTCTGTTGGCTGCCTTCCTAAGGCAGCGAGAAGTTTGGATGTCATCAATGAATGGAAGGTTGGTTTGTGTGATGGACAGGGCTGTGTTCACAACTTTCTGTAATTCCTTATGGTCCTGGGCAAAACAAGTGCCATATTAAGCCCTGATGCATCTCGATAGAATGCTTTCTATGGTGCTTCTAAGCGTCTTTACAGACATGCCGAACTTCCTTAGTCTCCTGAGGAATGAGAGTTATTGTGCTTTCTTAACTGTAGCATCAATGTGGGTGGACCAGGACAAATTATTGATGATCATCACTCCTGCAAACCTGATGCACTTGACCATCTCCGCCTCAGCACCAATCTGGAGAATATGTTTTGATCAAATGAAAATCTCAAAGACTACTTTAAAGAGGCCACAAAAAACATCTAAGTAATGAAGGAATGTGTATTAATTAATGAAAATGTGCTAATGCAGAGAAATGTTAGCAAGGGCGTTGAGAGCGAAACAGTTAAAAAATATATAGTAAAATGAAAACTTCATTGTCTATTGTTGTCCATGCTCCTGAAAATGCCTTGAAGAGGCGTAGGTGATCTACTTTTCTATTATGTTGACTTTGAAAATATACTGCAGGAAGGAGTTACTAAGTGTGGTTTATGTCATAAATACATTTTTCATACACCAAGACGAATGTAATAGCATATGAAAAACATATTTAAAGAGCTTTGTCATCACATCACTAATAATTGCCAATCCACATAAACCAGACAACAGCAGAAATACACATACTCCATCAGAAGATTACATTGAGTTTGATGGTAACATGAAAAGAGGCAAGACGCCAGTGGTCATATGAAGATAGTGTTGGTGATTAATAGATATTTTCTATCTCCACCCTGCTCGACTCCCTTTAATCTTGGAAGTTTAAATGAAAGTGGATCAACTTTGCTCTGGCCAGAAGATCTTTAGCATATCTGAGCCTGCAGATTCAAGTGCCCCACAGTTGTTTAACAAATCTTTCAAGGCCAATAGAGTCCACTGTCAAGCATGTTCCTTCCAAAATGGCTGCAGAACAAGGGATACTTAAAACCAAGTGGGAGGAAAAGAACAAAAAAAAAATTTGAGGGCACCTTGATGACATGGCTGACAATGACTTGTAAATGATTGTGAATTATGTATAAATGCATGTGCTTTATCCATTGAACTGGTTGTTAGTCTCTCTATAGAGCCCCAGAACTCATTGTTTCATCATCCAACATCACTCTATAGGAACAGCCAAGTCTCCATGGATGGAGGTCTGCACTGAAAACAACCTACAGTGTCATGTGGAAACAAGAAGAACAATGCATTAGGTCTTGCTGATACCTTTGGCCCTTCCTACACAAAATCCATCTTGTTTTGTGGATGTTTTGCCCAAAAGTGCAGCTATCAATGAATTATTTGGCAATGTCTGTCACAGGGAAGTGTAAAACACAAAGGGGGCACTGCTTTAGGATGGCCAGAGAAGAGGAACTCTGCAGGTCTGTGTCATGTACAGTTCATGAGTCAGTGTTCAATATACTTTTCGTTTAAAAGCACTCACATTGTTGGGTGCTGCAGCACCCTCCTTCAGAGTGGAAGCCATTTAGCCTGGCAGATGCAGTGTATTTGGCATGAATGCTCCTGGCGTTTTGTGTGGATATGAGATAGACATAGCATAAAGACATACAGCAAAATGTATACTCCCTTGAATGAGGACTGATAATGAGCAAAACGAGCTATCCGATTGAGCAGTGAGAGAGTAAGCGAACAGCCCTCAGGCACAGCCTGGTTTAATTCATGAGCTGTTTTGCTGTCTGTAGATACTGAGTGTCAATGTTGCAGCCTTCTGATTAGAAGATTAGATTAGAATCCCTACAATATGAAAACAGGCCCTTTGGCCCAACAAGTCCATACCGACCCTCCGCAGAAAAACCCACCCAGACCCATCCTATAATAATTTAAACTTCTAGTATACCCTGCAATGTGCTTCCGGAAAGCAGTATTGGAGAGGTACCACAATGGTGTGAAGTGTTTACAAATGTTGAATGCCGCTGTCTGGGTCTGGGGTGTACATAGAGCTGGTGGTGTCTATAGGTCATGCTCTAGCTTACAGTTTGGTCATTGGAAACATGGAAATCATTCAAAGAGAGCAGTGAGTTGATTCCTCCTGGCACCCACTCTGGATTCAATGTCAAGTTTTCTCAACATCTTCCTTGTTTGCATATTTTGAAAAATGGCAAACCAAGACAATAATCGAACACCTATAGTATGTTCCAGCTCTCTGCACAGCAAACACACTGCACGCTCAGTCAACCAAATGTCCAATGGAAATTGGTGAGGGCTCATCCTCAGTTCAGTTAGGGAGGGGCCAGAGTTGTTTGGGGTACCATCAGACATGGGCACAATCTGCACATAGTCCACGGGATTCGAGTCATGGTTAGTCATCTTGCTTGGAATGCTCATGGTCAAAGGCTATGTTCCAGTGCAATCCCAGAATTATAGGAGGTACTGCAGATAGCTACATTGCATTGTTGGGATGAACTCTAGACTCTTTTGGTTTTGTTTATGTTCACTTTTGTTGACTGTAAATAAAATCCCATGTTTGGAGTTTCCGATTGCTTGCATCTAATTTTCTGCCTAGGGCCCCAGCAGTCTTCAGCACTCAATAATTTTAGAGCCTAAACACCTTCTTCAGTATATTTCCTCCAACCCCCATACACCAGACTTTGTCATCAAACGGGGGTTACCACAACTATCCCATTGCTAGCCACTGTTTGTTCCATTAGCAGCTATTGATTCTCCCAAGGCTGACATTTACCCATTCCTTTGCCTGCCCATCTGCTTTTCTCTCTCTCTGGGCTGCATCTCCACCTAAAGTTTATTCCTTTCCTCCTCCCCTTTCCTCACCCTATCTTCAGAATATGTATCAACCTTATCCTCACCACAATCAGTGCTGAAGAAGGATCACTGCATCTGAAAAGTTAATTCTGCTATATCTCCATAGAAGTGACGAGACCTGATTAGTCTCTCCAGCAATTTCTGTTTTTGTGCATGTATGTGACTTTCCCCTACTGGACAGTAGCAAGTTGAGGTCAACAGTAGGCATTAGCGACAGGGCAGTGCTGACATAGAGGAGGTTCAGATAGGATGTAGCTACAGACAGGCAAAGCATGTGGAATTTTGGTTAAACAGAAACCAGGGTTAAAGAATAAGGTTTTATGTGGAAAGCAGTGTCAGGCACATCGGTCATGTACGATGAGCAGTGTGGCTCATGGCTGCTATGCAATGACTTTGCTATTATGGATTTTCACAGATGGGTAACATTTATCCAGGTGAATAGCAGCTTTTCAAACAAGGTACAAGGGATGCAACTTAATTCTGAGACATCTGACGACTAGCAAGTTGTTCCAAGAATGGCACGTGGTAAAATGGGACTGGGAGTGGCCACAGAATTCCCTGCAAAAAGCCCAAAACAGCTCAGATGTAGCCAAAATTCACCTCAAGTCATTTCAGCTGTATATCATAGAAATTAACATGAGTGAGCTTCAATAAGGCACTGATAAGGTTTCTTCCCCCACTGATTTCTAATGATCATGAAGCTATTTTAAAGGTATGGCATCATCAAGGAGGATGAGCAATCTGTTGATATGAGTTTACCAACATTAGTTTTCACTTAAATTTACTTAATTGCAAGCCTCTGAACAAAATTTAATAAAGGCCGAACTCACATTTCCGAAAATTAATGTAACATAATTACACATAGGTTTGCATTAAATTGCAACTTTTACAAACTGAAAATTGAAACCAAGGATAGAGACCCATCAGCAATTCTGAATCTTTGTTTCCATTTGAGTAGCATTTGTATTTTTTCAGTAGCAATGAATTTTGTGGCATTTATTATAGGCTTCAGTGTAAATGTTATCTGGGAATAATCACTTGCCAAGTTTCTTTAAACAGTAAATCAATTGGGGAGTTACTACAATGTTCACAGTGTTGCTTTGAAAACACTCTTCTCAAAGCACTCAATAAAACATGATGACTTCCTACCACCTGAATGCATCCCCTTTAAAAGCAATGATCTGAAACTAATGCAGTTTGTTGTTAGTACAATGCTGAACTGTTTCAATTACCCCTTATAGAAAGACCTTGAAAACTGGATAAGGGCAAGAAAAGATTTGATCTTCTGGAGAAAGTCTTATGGTTAGATTCACAGAGTTTAAGATAATTGGATTTTCAGCTGTGCTTTCAACATTGCACAACATTGAAAAGTAAATCACTTTGATTAGATGTTTGGAACCCACCTCCTCAGCCATAACATATCGTCCTCCACACTGACTGTCATTTTAGTGATCAGCTCAATAAATACTCGAACAATTAAATATTGTTTTGTGATGGAGAACGAGCTTCATACAAATTAAACACTTGCAACTTGTCTCTCCCTATCTGTTACTTTTCTGATTGGTCCCAACCTGCTTAAGCCTGTTTTCCCATTCTCTGTACCCCCATCTCTCCCCTACTCATCTTCTCCAGGACCATAAGCAAATGTCTTCTCTGTTTTCTTTTTCTCCTTCTTCCCCTTCATACTATTCTTATTTTCTCTTCCCCTCCTCCCCCACGACCTTTCTTCTGTTTGTCCTCTCTCTCTAGCTGTTATTTTTAACAACAACTCTCTTATTTGGTTTCAATTGATGCTCTCTAAATAGTAACTTAGTGGCAATGGTTATGCACCACTGGTCAGATTTACTGATTGCAGTATGTGACTGATCACACCGCTCTGGTCTCACTAGAATGAACCAGTTCCTTTTCATGGTTGCAGAATACTGCAAGTAAATTCTGTTGATTCATATTCATATTCATCCAAAGATGTGCAGGTTAGGTGAATTGGCCAAGCTAAATTGCCCATAGTGTTAGGTGTATTAGTCAGGGGTAAGTGTAGGGGAATGGGTATGGGTGGGTTGCTCTTCGGAGGGTCTGTGTGGACTTGTTGGGCCGAAGGGTGCTGGAAGAGCACAGCAGTTCAGGCAGCATCCGAGGACAGGCCAAATCCGAGGACAGGCAAAATCGACGTTTCGGGCAAAAGCCCTTCATCAGGAATAAAGGCAGAGAGCCTGAAGTGTGGAGAGATAAGCTAGAGGAGGGTGGGGTTGGGGAGAGAGTAGC